>NW_023270889.1:3278170-3289921 GCF_011800145.1 Mirounga leonina
CTTTCTTTCTTCTTCCTCTCACAAGATTAATTCTTTTTAAATCTTCATTTCTATATATTTGTAAAGTGAGGGATAATAGGGATAATAAACCATCTCTTCACCAACTTACTCCACAGGGTTTTGTGATGGCTGTGTAACTCAAGAACAAGGATCTAGGATCTTCTAACTCCCCATTCAGTTTGAGGGGTTTTGGACTCTGACTCCCTGCACTCAATCTCAGGATTGTTGGCAGGATTAAATGAGGTAATGGATGTAAAAGTATTTTGAAGAATGGGAAGTGCCATGCTGATAGAAGATATTGACTATATTATTATTTGTATCGGGAATGCATTTGGTGGGATGCCGGGGTTGCTCAGTTGGTTAAGCGTCTGCCTTCAGCTTGGGTCATGATCCCAGGGTCCTGGGATTGAGCCCGCTTCTCCCTCTCCTTCTGTTCCTGCCCTCTGCTCGTGCTTGTGCACACTCTCTCTGTCTCTCTCTCAAATAAATAAATAAAATGTTTTTTAAAAAAGGAATGTATTTGGTTACAAGTAGCTGAGAACTGAAGTAACAGTGGCTTAAACTATAAAGAAACTTATTGTTCACTTACCTGAATGTGCAAGGTCCCCAGGGTTTGTGCAGTGGCTCCATGATGTCATTCAAGAGCTGATGTTTGCTCTCTACATTCTGCTGTTATCCAGGTATTGGCGATACCTCCTTTCACAGTGCAAGATGGATGTCACAACTCCAAAAGTCATGTCCTCACCTGGCGGTGTCCCAAATGAGAAGAAAGGGGTGGGGGGAATGGAGAGAAAAGGGATCTTCTTACAGCCCTCTCTCATTTTATCAGGGAGGAAAATCTCTCCTAGCACACCCCCAGCAGCCTCCTGTTCCCATCTCATGGAGTTGAACTGGTTCACATGCTCATCCTTGCCACATCATTGGCAAAGGGGAAGAGGACTGATGTGCCTGGTGTGTAAACCAACCATGAGTCAGCTTTTGCAATTGGATATAATGCTGCCTAAGCAGTGAGGATTCTGCTGGCAAAGACAAGTGAGAGCAACTACTGGGGTTTGCCACATGATTTTCCTTTCCTCTTACCCGTGTGTGGCTGGCATCAGGTTGGGGAATAGCTGATGAGTTAATTCCCTAAGGACATTTAGAGATGAATCTTCCAGATGCCCGGCAAGCTGTCCACATAGGCACGGACAAAGACCATGGTAGTTAGCTGGCAGGGTCAGGCTATGAGCTGAGATGGCATGAGGGCAGAATCTCCACACTGACCTGCACTAACCTGAGAAGGAAGTAGGAGAAGGGAGGAACCTGGTGGTCATCTCCATATGGCTTCTGGAACATACTAGAGGAAACCAGTTTAATGCCCATATATTGGTCATTTTTCTGAGGAATCTTTTCTTTGTAAAATCTGGTACTGGAGGTACCTTTGTAGGTATGTCTCATTTTCAGGAAGCTCAGATTAAAAATCTGGACTTACAAAACACAAATTAGGGGATAAAAATTTTCAAGTTTAAAATATTCTCCATCTTATAGAAGAAAATACTTTGGTGTACTTTAAATGATTTCACTGATGGAAGTATGACTTCCACATAATTTGTGTGTGTGCGTGTGTGTGTATCTAATACATATCTATTGCATTACATTAAGCTAGGTAGACCAATAAATTGATTAATTGAAAGAGCATGAGTAAAATAATCCTTTAGAATAAAATGTACACTAATGTGGGTTAAATTAAGCATTTCAGAGCTTCAGGGTACCAGAGCAAATGATGTTTTCCAAGGAATTAAAAATACCTACTCCAAAAAGAAAGCCTCACCGAAAATATATACTCTGTTCAGAGGTCAAATCTCATTACAGTGCAGATTCCCACATTATGTGGGAGGTTGAACCAAAGGTCCCTCAAAACTCTAATATTCTTTCATTGTGTGAGCATCATTTAACCTTGAAGGTTTCTGCTTTTCTTAAATATGGCCATTCTGTGGTTACCGTAGAAATGTCTTTACAATCAAGTTCCAAGCTCATAGCCCACTATCCACACATTCACCTCTCTGTTCATCTATTTGTTCATATATGTGTGTGTGTTTGTCTGTGTATCTATCATCTATCTATCTATCTATCTATCTATCTATCATCTATCTATCATCTATCATCTTAGCCCACACGTTGTTCCTGCTCTCATGGAACTTACAGCCTTGATGAGATCAACATTAAACATCTGCTTATACTGATGAATGTATAACTACACACAGATTAGTGCTCTGAAGAAAGGAGCACCATGCTATGAAAGGACCATGCAGGAAGCTGCCTCCCTTGACTGGGGGTCAGGGAAGGCTTCTTTGAGGAAGCAATGCTTGATCTAAGAACCAACATGTGATTAGGAGCTAATTAGGAGAAGGGGGTAGAGTGGGATGGAAAGAGCATTTCTAACAGAGGTACAGTATGTGTTCACCTGTGCATCCGTCCGTCCAACCATCCATCCATCCATCCTTCCTGTTTGATGACAGGACGGTACTAAGTGATCATGGACGTGCAAACCAGAAGAAGCTCTCTGTTTTCTGAGTCTGTAAGTCCATTTAGGGAGACCAGAGAAGTATGTTTAAAAAAATCCTCAGAAAATGTTAGGTTATTTTAAGAAACAATAGATGTAAGACAATTTTAGCGCTCACTATGGCTCTTACTGGAATGGAATTTGCCTGAGTGAACACCCAGATGCAGCCCTCCTGGGTATCAACCCCACCCTGGTTGTTTTGCCCATGGAGAAGGTACAGAGGAGAAGACCCACTGCCAGAAGCCCAGCTACACTTCCATGGAAATTGAAGCAAAATCCTGAATTAACAGAGGAATTTATCTAATTTTACAATGAATTCCTTTTTTCTAGTGCTTTTAGAATCAACCACAACACAAAATTCAATATTTAAAAAATGAGGATTAAGTTGGTATCTGTTCTACATAAAGAAATTTCACCATTTCACTGTGACCTCCCAGAATACGGTTGCTCATACCAAAATCCAGTAGTTTGCAGGCTTGCTTTTAGTGATTAGCATATGAGCCATTTACAGCTGTTGTAAATGTTCCACTGCGTTCACAGAATCTTGGTGTTAAATTTATATCTGGAATGAGCTTAGAGATCCAATATAATTCTCATTTTACGGGAGAAGAAATGGAAAGCCAGATAGGTTAAGTGATTTTTGTTTTTTTCAAACCACTTAAAAATTTATGCCCCAACTCACCCCACAGGCTTTTGTGATAGCTGTGCAAGTCGAGAACAATCCACATCTAGGATCTGCCAACTTGGCTCGGGGTGAGGGGCTTTGGAGTCTGACTCTGCAACTTAACTCCTTGCTATTTGTTAGCCTTGTAGCCTTGGAAAACTTGTTTAGCTTCCCAGAATCTCCCTTTCGTCACCCATGAAAGGGGATAATACTTGTGCCCACCTCATTGCATCGCTGAAAAAGTTCAAATGCACAAGAAGTCAGACCTGCAATAAATGCTCAGTAAATGCTTTGCCACATGTCTTGCTTTGGCCAACAACAAGAGGACAGAGGTGGCCATGTGTCAGTTCTAGGTGGGACTTCAAGAGGCATGGCACGTGTCTGTCCTCTGCTTTCTTGTGCCCCTGGCCTCGACTATGAGAAAACCTTGTCTTGGGCAGTCCGTCATACCACAGAAAGGAGATGGATGGAACAAATGTGAAATATTATGACAAAGGTCACCATGAACATTCTTGTTCGGTCTTTTTGTGGGTATATGCATGTATGTTTTAAGTATATATACCCAGGAGTGAAATTACACTGAAAGCAGCCAAACCACTTTCCAGAGTGGCTGTACTATTTTACACCAGCAGTGATTGAGAGTTCTCGTTCATCCACATCCTCACCAACACTTGATACAGTCAGTCTTAAATTAAATCCATTTTGCTGGGTGTGTGATGGTTGGTAGCCTACTGAGTTGCAAAAAGTTTTGTGCTTGTTTGAGAACTTCTAATACTAACTTCTAGGTCCTCTGTTTTGTCTTCAAGGATGGAGCACAAGAAATTAGACTAAGCCCAGACCCAGACTTGCCACTCAGCCTTGCTCATCAATGCTACCAACTGGGAATTGGCCAAACCAAGCACCATGTACCCCAGAAACACCCAGCCAACGAGGTAGTTGGAGAACCTTCTAGGTGGCCACACTGCTTAGATGTCAAAGCTTCTTCTGTGAGGGACATGTCTGCCTGTGTGATGTAGAGGTACTGAAGGTCTCTTCTACATGTTCCATGTATTTAATGAACAGCAAACATACTTCAGGTGGACCAAAATCACACTGTACTTGTGTAACTCACAGAGGAGCCCCCTCCCGACTTTGCCAGGGATGGAGCCCAGGATGCTGAATGCAGCAAGTCTCTTCAGTCCTCCTCTCCCTCTGTGCTCCTTCTACTTCCACTTTCTGTTTCCTCTTTCTCCTTTTCTTCCCTCTTTCTCTCCTTTTTTTCCCTCCTCACTCTCCCTTTTCTCCTTGCCCTGCTTGTTTTTCTCCTTCATCAACTAAACAAGCATTGAACAAAACATCTGGGTACAAATTTGAAATCACCAGAAAAGCTCAAACTCTTGAATCATCATATATATGCCCCAGTCCCTTCTGAATTTAGTATAGAACTTATTTATTTCATATATAATTCTAATGTGTGTATTATCAAGTTCTATTTTGTCCTGTTATCCTTAGCTCATGTAGGTATTTTCATATTTCTAGATCACACTCATAATCGCGATTCTGAATGTCAGTATAACAGTCCATTGTACGGACACACCAGCCTGCTGAGCCATTTCTTCTAATAGCTATCCATTCTTCCAGCATATGGATGCAGCAGAATTTATTTGACCAGTCCTCTTTTTTTTTTTTAAAAAAAGATTTATTTATTTGTTTTAGAGAGCACCTGCATGTGTGTGAGCGGGGGGGTGGGGGGGGCAGGTGCAGAGGGAAAGAATCTCAAGTAGACTCCACACTGAGTGCAGAGCCCTACACGGGGCTCAATCTCACGACCCGGAGATCATGACTGGAGTGGAAATCAAGAGTCAATGGGAGAAATGCCTGGGAGCAAGATGGCGGAGGAGTAGGAGACCTGGATTTCGTCTGGTCTCAGGAATTCAGCTGGATAAGGATCAAACCATTCTGAACACCTACAAACTCAACAGGAGATCGAAGAAAAGAAGAGCAGCAACTCTCTCATCAGAAAAGCGACCACTTTCTGGAAGGTAGGACGTGCGGAGAAGTGAATCCGAGGCGATATTCGGGAGGATAGACGGGGGGGGGGAGGGGCCTCCGTCGGCCGCTTCTGGCAAGTGATAGAACCACGGAGCACAAAATCGGAACTTTTAAAAGTCTGCTCCGCCGAGGGACGTCACTCCGGTGGCTAAGTGGGGGGTGGAACCCTCCGGGACAGTGTGGTCTCAGAACCCTTGGGGTCACAGAAAGACCGGGGGTGCCTGAGTGTGGCAGAGCTCCCAGGTATCGGAGCAGGGAAGCCGGCTGCAGAGGCGGAGCCCAGGCGCGGGCTCTCAGCTCGGGGTGGCCATAAACCGTGCTCCGCGGCCCAGTCGGGCCACTGCTCCTCCAGCAGGGACCCAACAAGCGGCAGATCCGGGGAGACTCCCCTTCCTCTCCCGGGGGGAGCCGCGCGGGAGCGCTCCGCAGGGATCTGCTGGGTTTGGAGACTCCACCCGGGGTCGGGGGCCAGAGAGAGAAACGCGCGGTCACAGGCCGGGTGAGCACGCAGTGCGGCCGGAGACCAGGGAGACGGGAGTGACTGACGGCTTTTCTCTGGGGGCTCACTGAGGAGCGGGGCCCCGAGTTCTCGGCTCCTCCAGGGCAGAGATTGGGAAGCCGCCATTTTCACTCTCCGCCTCCAAAGCTGTACGGAAAGCTCGCAGGGAACAAAAGCCCCGGAGAGCAAACCCGAGCAGATCACTTAGCCGGGAGGGGGCAAGGGCGGGGCAATTCCGCCTCCGGCAGAGACATTTGGAAACCACGGCAACAGGCCCCTCCCCAGAAGATCAGCGAGAACAGCCAGCCAAGACCAAGTTCACCGATCAATGAGAACGGCAGAACTCCAGCGCTAGGGGACTACTGCACATAGAATTCACGGCTTTTTTACCATGATTCTTTAGTCTTTCAATTTTTTTTAACTGTCTTTTTGTCTTTTTATTTCTTTTTTGAATTTTTCTTTTTCCCTTTTTCAACCAACATCTTATCAATCCCTTTAAAAAAAAAAAATTTGGGGGGCGCCTGGGTGGCTCAGTCGTTAAGCGTCTCCCTTCGGCTCAGGTCATGATCCCAGGGTCCTGGGTTCGAGCCCCGCATCGGGCTCCCCGCTCGGCGGGAAGCCTGCTTCTCCCTCTCCCTCTCCCCCTGCTTGTGTTCTCTCTCTCTCTGTCTCTCTCTGTCAAATAAATAAATTAAATCTTAAAAAAACAAAAAACAAAAAACATTTTTATTTTTCATTTTTAGAGTCCTATTCTATCCCTTCATAGTAGTTACCCTTATTTTTGGCATATATATATAAGTTGTTCTCTCTTAAAAATTTTGAGATAGTTTCTTCTAACAGATCAAAATATACCCTAAATCTCTAGTGTATGGTTTTGTTCTACTCTCCTGCCTGATCACATTCTCTCCCTTTTTTTTTATAAATCCTCTTCTTTCTTTTTTCAAACAACTTCTTATAAATTCCTTTTATAAAATTTTTTATAATTTTCATCTTTACAGTCATATTCCATCCCTTCATCATATAAACCCTTATTTTTGTACATATATAAGTTTTTCTATCTTTAAAATTTTGGGAGGCACTTTCTTCTGACAGACCAAAATACACCCAAAATCTAGTGTGTGGCACTGATCTATGCACCAGCCTGATCATATTTGATCATGTTCTGTTTTTTTGTTGTTGTTTTGTTCTGTTTTTGTTTGTTTTTATCTTTTTCTTTTTCTTTCTACTTTCTTTTTATTTTTTCTTTCTTTCCCTTTCTTTTCCCCCGGCTTCAGGTCTTTTCTGATTTGTTTAGAGTATATTTTCTGGGGACGTTGTTACCCTGTTAGCATTTTGTTCTCTCATTCATCTATTCTCCTCTGGACAAAATGACAAGATGGAAAAAAATCACCTCAACAAAAAGAACAAGAGGTAGTACTGACTGCCAGGGACCTACTCAATACGGCCATTAGTACGATGTCAGATCTAGAGTTCAGAATCATCACTTTAAAGATACTAGCTGGGCTTGAAAAAAGCATGGAAGTTATTAGAGAAACCCTTTCTGGAGAAATAAAAGAACTAAAATCTAACCAAGTTGAAATCAAAAAGGCTATTAATGAGGTGCAATAAAAAATGGGGGCACTAACTGCTAGGATAAATGAGGCAGAAGAGAGAATCATTGATATAGAAGACCAAATGATGGAAAATAAAGAAGCTGAGAAAAAGAGAGATAAACAACTACTTAATCACGAGGGCAGAATTTGAGAGATAAGTGATACCATAAGATGAAACAACATTAGAATAATTGGAATCCCAGAAGAAGAAGAAAGAGAGAGAGGGGCAGAAGGTATAATGGAGCAAATTATAGCAGAGAACTTCCCTAATTTGGGGAAGGAAACAGGCATGAAAATCCAGGAAGCACAGAGAACCCCTCTCAAAATCAATAAAAATAGGTCAACACCCCGACATCTAATAGTAAAACTTATGAGTCTCAGAGACAAAGAGAAAATCCTGAAAGCAGCTCAGGAGAAGAGATATGTAACCTACAGTGGTAGAAACACTAGATTGGCAACAGACCTATCCACAGAGACCTGGCAGGCCAGAAAGGACTGACAGGATATATTCAGAGCACTAAATGAGAAAAATATGCAGCCAAGAATACTATATCCAGCTAGGCTGTCATTGAAAATAGAAGGAGAGATAAAAAGCTTCCAGGACAAACAAAAACTAAAGGAATTTGCAAACACGAAACCAGTCCTACAAGAAATCTTGAAAGGGATCCTCTAAGCCAAGAGAGAGCCTAAAAGCAACATAGACCAGAAAGGAACACAGACAATATATAGTAACAGTCACCTTACAGGCAATACAATGGCACTAAATTCCTATCTTTCAATAGTTATCCTGAATATAAATGGGCTAAATGCCCCAATCAAAAGACACAGGCTATCAGATTGGATTAAAAAACAAGACCCATCAATATGCTGTCTGCAAGAGACTCATTTTAGACCCAAAGACACCCCCAGATTGAAAGTGAGGGGGTGGAAAACCATTTACCATGCTAATGGACACCCAAAGAAAGCTAGGGTGGCAATCCTTATATCAGACAAATTAGATTTTAAACCAAAGGCTATAATAAGAGATGAGGAAGGACACTATATCCTACTTAAAGGGTCTATCCAACAAGAAGATCTAACAATTGTAAATATCTATGCCCCTAACATGGGAGCAGCCAATTATATAAGCCAGTTGATAACAAAAGCAAAGAAACACATTGACAACAATGCAATAATAGTGGGGGACTTTAACACCCCCCTCACTGAAATGGACAGTTCATCTAAGCAAAAGATCAACAAGGAAATAAAGACTTTACATGACACTTTGGACCAAATGGACTTCACAGACATATTCAGAACATTCCATCCCAAAGCAACAGAATACACATTCTTCTCTAGTGCCCATGGAACATTCTCCAGAATCGATCACATCCTAGGTCACAAATCGGGTCTCAACTGGTACCAAAAGACTGGGATCATTCCCTGCCTATTTTCAGACCACAATGCTTTGAAACTAGAACTCAATCACAAGAGGAAAGTCGGAAAGAGCTCAAATACATGGAGGCTAAAGAGCATCCTACTGAAGAATGAATGGGTCAACCAGGAAATTAAAGAAGAATAAAAAAATTCATGGAAACAAATGAAAATGAAAACACAACTGTTCAAAATCTTTGGGATGCAGCAAAGGCAGTCCTAAGAGGAAAGTATATAGCAATGCAAGTCTTTCTCAAGAAACAAGAAAGGTCTCAAGTACACAACCTAACCCTACACGTAAAGGAGCTGGAGAAAGAACAGCAAATAAAGCCTAAACCCAGCAGGAGAAGAGAAATAATAAAGATCAGAGCAGAAATCAATGAAATAGAAACCAAAAGAACAGTAGAACAGATCAACGAATCTAGGAGCTGGTTCTTTGAAAGAATTAACAAGATTGATAAACCCCTGGCCAGACTTATCAAAAAGAAAAGAGAAATGACCCAAATCAACAAAATCATGAATGAAAGAGAAGAGATCACAACCAACACCAAAGAGATACAATTATAAGAACATATTATGAGCAACTATATGCCAGCAAATTAGATAATCTGGAAGAAATGGATGCATTCCTAGAGATGTATCCACTACCAAAACTGAACCAGGAAGAAATAGAAAACCTGAACAGACCTATAACCACTAAGGAAATTGAAGCAGTCATCAAAAATCTCCTAACAAACAAAGGAGCCCAGGGCCAGATGGCTTCCCAGGGGAATTCTACCAAACATTTAAAGAAGAATTAATACCTATTCTTCTGAAACTGTTCCAAAAAATAGAAATGGAAGGAAAACTTCCAAACTCGTTTTATGAGGCCACTATTACCTTGGTCCCAAAACCAGACAAAGACCCCCATCAAAAAGGAGAATTACAGACCAATATCCCTGATGAACATGGATGCAAAAATTCTCACCAAAATACTAGCCAATAGGATCCAACAGTACATTAAAAGGATTATTCACCACAACCAAGTGGGATTTATCCCTGGGCTGCAAGGCTGGTTCAACATCCACAAATCAATCAATGTGATACAGTACATTAACAAAAGAAAGAACAAGAATCATATGATCCTCTCAATAGATGCAGAAAAAGCATTTGACAAAGTACAGCATCCTTTCTTGATCAAAACTCTTCAGAGTATAGGGATCGAGGGTACATACCTCAAGATTATAAAAGCCATCTATGAAAAGCCTACAGCGAATATCATTCTCAATGGGGAAAATCTGAGAGCTTTCCCCCCAAGGTCAGGAACACGGCAGGGATGTCCACTATCACCACTGCTATTCAACATAGTATTAGAAGTCCTAGCCACAGCAATCAGACAACAAAAAGAAATAAAAGGCATCCAAGTCGGCGAAGAAGAAGTCAAACTCTCACTCTTTGCAGATGATATGATACTTTATGTGCAAAACCCAAAAGACTCCACCCCAAAACTGCTAGAACGCATACAGGAATTCAGTAAAGTGGCAGGATATAAAATCAATGCACAGAAATCAGTGGCATTCCTATACACCAACAACAAGACAGAAGAAAGAGAAATTAAGGAGTCGATCCCATTTACAATTGCACCCAAATCCATCAGATACCTAGGAATAAATCTAACCAAAGAGGCAAAGGATCTGTACTCAGAAAACTATAAAATACTCATGAGAGAAATTGAGGAAGACACAAGGAAATGGAAAAACATGCCATGCTCATGGATTGGAAGAACAAATATTGTGAAGATGTCAATGCGACCTAGAGCAATCTACACATTCAGTGCGATCCCCATCAAAATACCATCCACTTTTTTCAAAGAAATGGAACAAATAATCCTAAAATTTGTATGGAACCAAAAAAGACCCCGAATAGCCAGAGGAATGTTGAAAAAGAAAAGCAAAGCTGGCAGCAGCACAATTCCGGACTTCCAGCTCTATTACAAAGCTGTCATCATCAAGACAGTATGGTACTGGCACAAAAACAGACACATAGATCAATGGAACAGAATAGAGAGCCCAGAAATGGACCCTCAACTCTATGGTCAACTAATCTTTGACAAAGCAGGAAAGAATGTCCAATGGAAAAAAGACAGTCTCTTCAACAAATGGTGTTGGGAAAATTGGACAGCCACATTCAGAAGAATGAAACTGGACTATTTCCTTACACCACACACAAAAATAGACTCAAAATGGTTGAAAGACCTCAATGTGAGACAGGAGTCCATCAAAATCCTTGAGGAGAACACAGGCAGCAACCTCTTCGACCTCAGCCGCAGCAACTTCTTCCTAGAAACATCGCCAAAGGCAAGGGAAGCAAGGGCAAAAATGAACTATTGGGACTTCATCAAGATAAAAAGCTTTTGCACAGCAAAGGAAACAGTCAACAAAACCAAGAGACAACTGAGAATGGGAGAAAATATTTGCAAATGACATATCAGATAAAGGGCTAGTATCCAAAATCTATAAAGAACTTATCAAACTCAATACCCAAAGAACAAAGAATCCAATCAAGAAATGGGCAGAAGACATGAACAGACATTTCTGCAAAGAAGACATCCAAATGGCCAACAGACATGGAAAAGTGCTCAACATCGCTCGGCATCAGGGAAATCCAAATCAAAACCTCAATGAGATACCACCTCACACCAGTCAGAATGGCTAAAATTAACAAGTCACGAAACGACAGATGTTGGCAGGGATGTGGAGAAAGGGGAAGCCTCCTACACTGTCGGTGGGAATGCAAGCTGGTGCAGCCACTCTGGAAAACAGTATGGAGGTTCCTCGAAAAGTTGAAAATAGAGCTACCATACAATCCAGTAATTGCACTTGGGTATTTACCCCAAAGATACAAATGTAGGGATCCGAAGGGCTATGTGCACCCTGATGTTTATAGCAGCAATGCCCACAATAGCCAAACTATGGAAAGAACCTGATGTCCATCAACAGATGAATGGATAAAGAAGATTTGGTATATATAT
>NW_023270889.1:3290021-3389785 GCF_011800145.1 Mirounga leonina
TATGCAGCCATCAAAAGGAATGAGATCTTGCCATTTGCAACGACGTGGATGGAACTGGAGGGTGTTATGCTTAGCGAAATAAGTCAATCAGAGAAAGACATGTATCATATGACCTCACTGATATGAGGAATTCTTAATTTCAGGAAACAAACTGAGGGTTGCTGGAGTGAGGGGTGGGGTGGGAAGGATGGGGTGGCTGGGTGATAGACACTGAGGAGGGTATGTGCTATGGTGAGCGCTGTGAATTGTGCAAGACTGTTGAATCACAGATCTGTACCTCTGAAACAAATAATGCAATATATGTTAAGAAAAAAAAAAAAAAGAAGATAGCAGGAGGGGAAGAATGAAGGGCGGGAAATCGGAGAGGGAGACGAACCATGAGAGAAGATGGACTCTGAAAAACAAACTGAGGGTTCTAGAGGGGAGAGGGGTGGGAGGATGGGTTAGCCTGGTGATGGGTATTAAAGAGGGCACGTTCTGCATGGAGAACTGGGTGTTATGCACAAACAATGAATCATGGAACACTACATCCAAAACTAATGATGTAATGTATGGTGATTAACATAACAATAAATTTTTTTTTTTTAAAGTTAATGGTCAGCTGACTAAGCCAATCAGGCGCCCCTTGACCAGTCCTCTTTTATTCGACATTTCTGCTACTTCCAGTTTGGAACATTAATAATAATGTGATTCAGAAAATATCCTTTTACATAAATCATTATCTGCATTTCTGCTTATTCCCTTAGGATCCATTTCTAGATGTAGAATTATAGAGTCAAAGGTAATGAAACTTTTAAGTGTTTTTTCTACACATAACCAGTAATGTTCCAGAAAGACCTGATTAACTTTGTTCATAAAAGTCATGTATGAGAATGCCTATTTCATGCATGGCAAATGAAAACATAAAATAAAAACTTGTGATTAAACAAATCTTTGTTATCTTTTTTTAAATTACAAAACTTGCAGGATTTTATAGGCAGTGGGAGATGCTGCTGAGTCGGGACGAGGGTATAGTCAGTGACAGTAGGTGAGATTTTTCAGTGTGTCTTCCTCAATAGCACTCAGTTGCTGGATTCTTCTCCCTTCCTTCCTCCTCTCTTGGTGGTCATTAGTGCTGTTCTCTAGATCTTTCTGACTCTTTGACTTCCAGACACAGGAGAGGATTTTACTTCCTGGCCCCCTTGTCATTGGGTGACTAGTGGTTGGGCCACATGATTAGTTCTGGGCGAGAAGATGTGTATGGAGGTGATATGTGGCACAACCAGACCCAGCGTGTGATTGCTGGTGTGAGACTGTGCTCTCTTCTTCTCTCCCACGTGCCTGGCTACTCAGATGAAGATGTGCTGGAATGAGAAAGAGGCTTTTTGTTGGCCTTTGAGATTTGGGTAGTGTTTGCTGCCACAGCATAAACTAGCCTGCACAGAACGTGGTATCTTCTCCTCCCTTCTGACGTTTATGAGAAGTCTCCCACATTCATCATATAGTCACAAGGTCTTTGCCATGAGCCTAATGGTTGGGAGTCAACAGAAATGATTAGAATCTCATGTTATGTAATTGTCATAATACAATACATGCTTAATACAATGACCATTTATTTTTTTAAACTATATTTGATAGCAAGTAAACAAAACATAAGTACCTTTGTCTATCCAGAGAGATCCAAGAACAAAGAGACTGGTGGTTGCAGGGTGGGAAGGCAGTGGGAAGGGGAGAGATATTGGTGGCCGGTGAGAGATGGAGTTCTGACCCGTTGGTACTGTAGATGCATCCATCTAGTCTGGGGTTAAGCTTCCCAAGGTACTACAAAAAGGCTAAGCCCAAGAGCCTGTCAAAAAAGTCGTCTGCTCTGTGCACAGTGTGTGTGTGAAATCACGAAGAAACCACATGCCCAGTGGAAAATAATGCCCCCTTTTAAACAAGCTGAGCATATCTTAATACAAGGCAGTGTGGTCTTGCTCTTCTGTTTACAGAGGAAGCCTTTCATGCAGGGCATGATGAATGGAGGATTTAAACCATTGAGCTCCTTTATGCTAACAGGCCATTTGTCTTGAATTTTCCAGGTTTCTAGGCTGTCTTCAAGGAGTACATCATTGACTCTGAAATTAGTTGTCGTGTGGACATATACGTTGTAAGCCTCTAAATTATCAGGCTGCAGGAACTTGTCATTCCAGTGCTTGACTGGAGTCCTGCTCTGGTCCGACCTTCCCTTCTGTCCTGATGGGCAGTTTCCAGACCTCTTCTGCTTCTAGAGGCCAGCGTCTGTGCTCCTCCTCCTTGCTTTTCTTTAGCATGGATATTCCCATCTACGATTTTCTAGGTGTTGTTGTTGTTATTATTATTTTGGTTTGTTTCTATGATGGCAAACCTCTAAATTTCCTTGAAGGGAAAAGTGGGTCTGAGAAGATGTGGGTGGTTTCTCAAACTGTGCTCAAGGGCTCTGTCCAGACATGGACTTACTTTCCAGGCGGCACTCAGGGATGGAAGTTTTCTCCTTTCAGAATGCTTTCCTTCCAACCCGAGTCCCTAACAGTTTATCCTCTACATGGGAATTACCGGAGTGGTAGTTCCTATGCGGGTTCCCGAGTTACATCCCAGACCCACTATGAGTTGGAGCCTTGGGGGCTGAGAGCCGGGAATCTGCATTTTTAATGGGTAGCCCAGCTGTAGAACCCGGTCTCCTAGCAGACCTCCCACGACCTCCTGTCTGCCTCACCTGGAACAAAGCGACAGACCCTTCCGTCTCAGAGACAGGACTGGTGGGAGGGAGGATGGCTCCCTGCCTCTTCTCCCAAAGCTCTCTTGTGTGGCTGGGCCCGGTGTCTGTGAATGAGAAGGTCATGCAAGGAGGTCAGTGGGGGGACAAGACTCAGGAAATACCCAAGGAGTGAGGCACTTAGATGTCGGGCCTCTTCTGGTCAGAGACCATGGAACCAAGCCCCATTTAGTTTTTTCACTCACTAGTCCTCAAATACTTATTAAGTGCTTACTTAATAAATAAGCCAGGCACGGTTCCTCGGCTTTATGTCAGATATGAAAAATGAAGCTGAGATTTTTTTTTTTTTAAGATTTTATTTGTAAGTAATCTCTACACCCAGTGTGGGGCTTGAACTCACACTCCCGAGATCAAGTGTCACAAACTCTACTGACTGAGCCAGCCAGACGCTTTGTGAAGCTGAGATTTAAGTCCCAAATTATCCCCAAATAGGCAGCACCAGCAAAATTAGGAGAATTAAGACAATTCTCTCCCTTTCTCAGTGTATGTGTGGTGCCTTTGTGTCACACACATGTGGGTTAGGGACTTTAGCTTGTGTTTTCCAAACATATGTATATAATTAATTCACTTTATTACTTCATTCATGCATTTGTTTATTCACTCCGAAAACATCCATCCCTCCATTCATTCCATTGGTATCCACTGTAGGCCTGCTGTGCATCAGTCTAGGTGCTAGGGATATGGTGATGAGTGAGACAAAGTTTTTGCCCTCATGGAGCTTTTATTTCAGAGTAGACGATGTTCTTACATGCTTATGACATAAATAAATATTTTGCAATTTATGTTTTAAGTGGAGATTGGCAGTTCGACAGAATGCAACTGAGAACACAGGAGCCCTGCTCTTGCTTTCCTCTCTCCTCCTGGCTTTAAAATGTTCTTTTCAGCAAAGATGCCTTTCCAGAATTTCATTACATGTTTGAAATATTTACACACATAACTGGGGAAAATGAACTCTCAAACTGTGAACTCTGCAAGGCACTTAAGTCAAGATGGGAAGTTGAGTTGTTCAACTGTGGGCTTTGACTGGTTCTTACTCAGAAACCCCTTTCAAGAAAAACCTTCACCAGCAACACACTTCAAAGAGATTCCCAGCTCGGCCATGTTTAAAATGTGTTAATTGGACCTAATTGCAAACAGCTGCCTTGTTTAGCCACTGTTTGGGTTGGCATTCACCCACTCTAGATCTAGGTTATCTTTTTTGTTACATTACATTCATATAGGGATCTTACTATATTTGATAGAATCTCAGAATGTGTCACCATCCAAGGGATTATGAGATAATAAATAAAAACACCGAGACAGCATATTTGTCAAGCCCTGAGGTCACTGCCAAGTACAAAAGTACATAAGAACAGATGCCCTATTTGATAGACTGTGGGGGTCATGGTACTCATTTAAACATATGGGAAAATTTCAAAAAAAAAAAAAAACCCATGGTGTCTGCTGGCTTTTAGATGTAGGTGGAAGCATTGAATGATCTTACATCGTCTGTTCCACTCAACTATTGAATCTTAATGCCATGTTGTAGGAAGGAGGAAACAATGCATATTTATTAGTTTATCAGGTGAAATTGCTGCTGGATCTAGTTTTATAGAATATTGATATTTCTCAAGAAGCACTTGTAGGAGCAACTTATTGGTTAAATGTGAAGAGGTGGTTTTAAAAATATTTAACAAGGAGTAAGGCGTGAGCACTGACCAATTAGAAGGGATATTCACTGGTCATAGTAACTGGCATGACCATGCTCATGCATATTTGTGTAGCAACCAAAGGATTCCTTATCCAGCAAGTTACCACTGAGGGCAAATATAATGTGATCCTGCTGGGATTCAGTATAGACCATGAACCCTGGAGTTATCTTCCTGTAGGAGTGAGAGAGCTGGGGTATTTATACTCACTTCCATCCGACATTGGTTGAAGGCTGCTTCCTGGACATTAATTCTCTGGTACTTCTGTCTGGCCATTCGAGTGGCAAAGTAGAGGAGGACTGGGGATGTCTTTATGCAAAGAAATGCTGGCGCTGGCAATTGGAAGTCAGGCTGCTGAGTATTGAAGGGGTCCGTGCCCAGGCATATGGACGGGGCACCAGCAACATCTGCCATGGTAGTTGGGGAGCATTTGAGGATGTTAGTGGTGCTGAAATGGGGATCATGAAATAGTTCTCCCTCCATGTTGGGCCCATCAATAGCAGTAAACTTCCTGAGATTGTTTGAAACAAATTGGTCCTCAGAATATGACTTATAAGTTAAATAAGATTAGGGAGATGGAGTATATAATAATAAAAATTGATGATGATGAGAATAATGTAAGTAGTTAATACCTACCTGTTTTCTCTTTTTCATAGGCATGGCATCCCCATTTTCCAGGTGAGGAAATGAGATTTGGAGATATCATATAGCCTACTGCTACCCAAGGACATTCAAGTGGGATGGTGGAGGCCAGCTTTGATTTCCGGCTTTTCTGAATCCGTAAAACTCCTAAAATGTGAACGGTTTAACACAAGCCCTTCCCTTTCCCTCTTGCAGCCTCATCCTTCTTTCCTTCCTCCCTTTCTCTTTCAGCACGTATTTGAGTGTGTACTATGCACTATTCTAAGCACCACACAGCAGAGAATCAAGTTTGGTCTTTTTTGATGCAGAGAGTTGCCCGTCCCTCCCTTCCCCAGGTCCTCTCCTCACTTTTGTGGGGCCCCTGCACAAGTAAAAATGGAGGCTCACATGGTACAGGGACCTGTGCATATGTAAATTGTAAATCAAGCGGACAAACTGTAAGTAAAATATGTTTCACCCTCCTGCCTTGACAAGTATACCTGCACAGAGGGCAGGTTTGAATCAAGACTATGTAGGCTCAGGGCGCCTGGGTTGGCTCAGTTGGTTGAGCATCCAACTCTTGATTTCTGCTCAGGTCAAGATCTCAGGGAAGTGAGATCGAGCCCCGTGTCAGCTCTGCACTCAGTGTGGAGTCTGCTTGTGATTCTCTCTCTCTCTCTCTGCCCCCCCAATAAATATATAAAAAATTAAAAAAAAAAAGACTATGTAGGCTCATGCAGGATTGCGGTGGCTCAGGGCCTGGGAACTCACCTCTTTCCCTGGTGGCCCCACACTAGAGGCACAGGGCAGACACATGTGTAGACTTCCCAGCCTGCACGTCCAAGTCCATCCCTGCAAACAGCCACCCTTCCGCCACTTCTTGGGCTTAGGGGTGTGTGCCCTGGAGACGTGGTCGGCCATGGAGAGAACCCACCCAGGAAGGCTCTGGAAGTAGGCTTGGGACCACTCAGGCAGGAAAGGGGCACAGCCAGGGGAGGGCCAGAAGTGTGAGGTCCAGGAAGCCCTCTTTCCTGGGAGAGGGGAGTGGTACTGCTCCTCTCTGTCCTTTTCTCTCTTCAGAGCTCATTCTCAAATGCTTTTTTTTTTTTTTTTGGCCTTCTGAGGATTTTTTTTGGAAAATGTGGAACTCCAGCGCTCCACTCATTGAACAGAGGGACAAGGTCAGTTGAGGTGACAGATGGTAGATATTCTGGCAAGAGGAAGAACGGGATTGTGGAGAAAGAGGCAAAGGGCCGCTCTCTGGCCTGGACAGGCTTCTCCATGTTTGGCGGCTCTAGTCTAGAGAGGGAGAGACAGGCTGCCTGGTGCTCTGTCTTAGGCTCTTGGTGGGTTCATCCAGACTTCTGGACATGGATGAGATTTCAGTATCAGCTCTTCAGTCCATCACTTCTCTAGCCATGACAACCCAAACTTCTGGACAAACTCCCAACGCACACACACATATGCCCGCTTGCCTCTACTGGGTCCTGTTATCATGGGGGAGTCAGCCAGAAGAATATCTGACCTGAAGAGCACATGCGCATGCTGCATGTGTCCCCCTCTCTCCCTTGGGGAAGATCGGTGGCTTCATATTTACTAGAATTAGGACTAACACCCATGCTAACACATTCAGTAAGTGATAAAAATCTTTATTAATTCTGTCAGTACTAATTGCATGTCTATCTAATGTTTGTGTTCCCCCTTCACGTGATTACTGTCTCCTGCGCACAGGTAATGGCCAACAGGAGTGCCTCTTAGGGAATCAGCAGTAGATCCAGGATGGCTCTAGCTTATTTAATATGCTGACTTCAACGTAGTGGGCGGTGACAGGAAGGACCTCACACCCAGGCTCATTGAACAAGAGTGCTGTGAGTGCCATGAGTCAACCCAGCTGATGAACTTAGCAGGGTGTTGCCACCATGGGGACTCCCTGGATGGAGATGAAAGGGAAATGGAGCTGGACCTCAGGGGGTCTGTGACTCTTGTGAGGACCTAAGTGGAGCTCAGGCGGCAGGGCCCTGCCAAGAGCGCACAGAGCTCTACCGACTTCAGCATCCAGGTCTTTACGGAGGATGCAGAGGACCCAGAGGATGGTACAGGGACCTGTGCATATGAATCATGTGGGTCAAGCCACCCCAAGTAAAGTAAACTCCAGGTAAAATAAACTCTTCATGCCAACACCAGGTAAAGTAAACTCTTCCTCGAGGGGCCACCTTGGAGAGAAAGGGGGGGGGGCGGAAACTGCAAGATCGAAATATCTAGGAGACTGTGTAAATTGTTGGATTGGATGATGTTTAATTTTCCATCCCTACATAGTATAGTGAAGGGTCAGGAAAAAGATTAGAGCAATTATAGAAAATAATGAAGCTATATTTTCTTTGTATCACTAAATGTAGGGTAATTTTGAACTTGCTAAAATTGTCTTTGCCCTGCACCTGTTCACTGATGCTTGCACGTGCGGGGCGCACATGTGTGTGTTTGCGTGTGCACACACACCTCCACACACAGCCCTTCTACAAGCTTTCCCTGCCACCACCTCCCCCCAAGAGTCTATACCCACAAAAGCACTAATGAGAAACATAGACCTCACTGAGGATTTCAAGGAGAGATGGAGAAGATCTCATGGCATCCTCTCCAGCAAACAGGGTCATAATCCCCCTTCAATACTTGACTTCCGATCTGAGATGCGCCTCTTTCAAATGTGAATATTTGATATCTCTGAACCAAAATCTGTCTTACTGTGATGGCGTGTCATAGTATAATATAAAATAATAAATATCATAGCCATTCTCATAGCGATACATAAAATAATGGTGGGTCTTACACTGGTACCTTCTCATATTTGATGAAATCCCTGTAGCTTTCTGCCTTGTCGTCCTTCCTCAACTGTGCCCAGAGGCTTACTCACTGAGGCACTTGCAGAGTGGTTCAAAGCAGATTCTAGCATCAGACTATTGCTCACTAGCTCCACTGTTCACTAACCAAGTGACCTTGGGCAACTTACTGAACCACTGTGGACATTTGTTTCCCCGTCTGTGAAATGGGAATAATATTACTGATTCCTTCTTAGGGTTGTTGTAAGAGTTAAATGAGTGATACATAGAGAGAGATTGGAACAGTGCCAGGTAGAGGTAAACACTAGATAGTCTTAGAGTTATTACTCTTAGTCCCCTCCCACATGGGCCCAGCCTCCTGTTAAGCTGTTGCCTTTTACTTCCTAACTTATTTTATGAATAGCAGTTTGGTGACCACTGTTTGCTCTCTGAACAAACCTAGAGATCTTGTCTGTCCTCCCCAGCTGGCTTACTTAAATATATCCTCCAAACAGATCTGTTTTCTCTTTCAAGGAATTCTGAGAGATAAAAATTGCTGTATTTGAATCACTACTTCTGAGGCATCTATGGTAGATGCAAGAGATGGTGGGATATGAGCCTGACTAGAGTGGAGTATGTTCATTGGGGAGCATTAGGGGATATGATGGGAAAGATAGGTTGAAGCCAGATGGCCCCTTAAAGGATCAGTAGGCTATTTCTTCAGCACATCTCCCCACATCCATCTTCTTATATTTCATCAAATATAAGAAGGCACTGACCAGCCCATATAGGGTAGAGTGGGTTTCCACACTCCCTTCAAAGCATTCCATAGGGACGGCGGCTGCTTTTTCCCTCATATAAGGCTGGCTCTAGAAGACAGGTTGGTGGATGGGAACTGAGAGAGTAATAGGGCTTAGGTCAGAAGTGGAGATTCAGAAACAAAATTTTATTTTATTTTTAAAAAGATCTTATTTATTTATTTGACAGAGAGAGAGAGCACAAGTAGGCAGAGTGGCAGGCAGAGAAGGAGGGAAAAGCAGGCTCTCCACTGAGCAAGGAGCCCAATGCGGGACTCCATTCCAGGATCCCAGGATCATGACCTGAGCCAAAGGCAGATGCTTAACCGACTGAGCCACCCAGGCCTCCCCAGAAACAAAGTTTCAGATACAGAAGCCTTCGAAAAATATAGACAAAGACAAAGAGACACCCAGCACATCTGTGTCCAAGGCGTGTCAGAGGCCTGAACGCTCTCATAAGATCTCCCAGACCCTCGGTGCCAGGGTTTGAAAGGCTGCAGCCCTGGTTTTCTCTTCAGTGAGGCTGGACGAGATAATCAACTCTAGCAAATGGGAAATTTCCCCTGTGTGGGATAAGCATTTTCAGCTCCAGAAATCAAACACACTGAAAGCAGAGTGTGTCTCGGCGCAGGGTGACCAACCGACCTCCACTGGTCAGTTCTCTACCCTGTTAGTTCATCTTGCTGGTGACCTTGTCTAGAACAAATAGCTTCTAGCTGGTCACCTCTGGAACAAAGGAATGTTGAATGGGGATTAAAAAAATATCTGGGGTGTTTCTTTTTGGGAGGGTTTAATGAGTCAATGCTTTATTTTACCATGAATGTTTATAACCAAACCTAAATGTGCGTGGGGTCTTGAATCTCCTCCCACAACTATTTCCTATTTGTTCCCAGAAAAATTCCAGTGCCAGATTTCGTCATAGCAACCAGAGGCAAATATCAAGACAGCAATAAGGAGCAAACTCAGGAAAGGCTTTCCCTCCAACGTGGCTTGAGTCTCTGTAGGGCACCCAGTATCTGCATGAAGCCCTTTGAGAACCACAGTGCTGGCCACGGTTCCTCGTGGGGGAATCTAGCGGAGTCCAGCTTTGCCGACTTCCAGGACTCACCAGGAAATGCACCTCTCAGTTTGCCGGGCCAGGTACGGAAAGACTGACTTGCTAGCTCCTCAGGCTTTGTACCTGTCGCGTGTTGATCTTTACTTTTGTATGTCAAGTTTTCGCTATTAAATGTCTTGAATTATTATTCCATCATGCATTTCCTGTGAGGATTTTTTTTATAAAGATTTTATTTATTTATTTGAGAGAGAGAGAATGAGAGACAGAGAGCATGAGAGGGACGAGGGTCAGAGGGAGAAGCAGACTCCCTGCCGAGCAGGGAGCCCGACGCGGGACTCGATCCTGGGACTCCAGGATCATGACCTGAGTCGAAGGCAGTCGCTTAACCAACTGAGCCACCCAGGCGCCCCTCCTGTGAGGATTTTAATAAACAAGCATACGGTTTATGTCCTCAATTGTCGCCTCAAACGCTTTCTGGAAGAAGGCAGGGTGTGTATGAATAAGCAAACAAAACAAGACAGGAGAGGCTTCTCCCACCTGCTCACAGTGTACCTCGCAGTGCTGTATGAGGTCAGACTCCTCGCCCGTAGGCAAAATCATCTCTGGTTTTGCCACAATGCAGCCTTCTTGCTGAAAGCACCTTTCAGTTTTATCAGCTGTTGGTTCCGAGTAGTGGTGTGTTGGCAGCTGTTTAAGCTGGCTCTCTGAAACAGAATCGCCTTGCTTTGTAGAGTGTGCTGATGTCTGTGGTGTAAATACTCCCCCCCTTGGCCAATTTCAAGCGGCTAAAGTTATCTTATGAATGAGGAACTGGAAAGAGATGCACACAGTTGACTCTGGGGAGCTGGCTGCACTGAGTACTGATTCTGTGGACTGCGCCAGGGCTTCTCAACCTTGGTACAATGACACTTTGGGCCGGATAATTCTTGGTTGTCGGTGGCTGTCCTGTGCATTGCAGGATATTTAGCAGCATCTCTGGCTTCTATCTATTAGAGGATAAAGGAGCCCCTTTCCACCCCCAGTTATGACAAAAATGGCTCCAGACATTGCCAAATGTACCTCGAGGGGCCAAGTCAGCCCCCAGCTCTGGGCCCGTCTGCATAGATGGTGTTTAGAAGGTCCATTCAGTAGATCGTAGGCTTTTACCAACTTTCTCCATGAGCCGTCCTTAACATGCACCTGAAGAGGTTCTCTCTTGGCATTTTGGATGTGATTTTTAAAAAAATCAGAGTATACTTCTTGAGGAGTCTTAAGAATAGTGATGTCATGAAGAATTAAGGCACCAAGACAAAGCGTGGTCACTAGGGGAGAATCAAGATAATTCCATGGACTGGATTCCAGAACAGAATAGGTATTTATAATGGACGATAGAGGTCCCCTGGTCCAGGCTTTACTTCGTATGGATGAGAAATGAGACTCAGAGGTGAAGAGTGACTTGTCCAAGGGCACAAAGCAAGCACAAAGTAGATGTGCTTGGGAGAGTCACTGGGTGATGTGGTAAATGCCTCTGTGACATATTGGGAATTGGGACTGACGCCATATTGCAGCTATGAGTGTTTTGTAGGCTTCACAATGAGGTTTTTGTGGCCATATTTGACATTCTCCTGTCCCAAACCCCCCTCTGCCCCGAAATGTCTGCTCATGAAAACCACATTACAATGAGGGACTTCTGTTTCATACAGAAGTGCCAATAAATTGAGCTTAATGAGGACAGCAAGTCTGCCTTTATTAGGAGATTGAATAAAAGTGAAAGGAGTGCTTTGAATCACGGATCTTTAAAAACACAATGACATTTGAAAAGAATTAAGATTTGGTGATTGTGTATGGAATAATTCATCACTTGACTCCAGATTAGTTTTTTACAATATGATGTACTGGTTCTCGAGAAAATTTCCCATAACCAAAGTTTACTGTCATCACCTCATGCATCTGATATTGGCCTTTGTCATACCCCCACTAGGTCCATGGTGATCATGCAAACCAACCCCATGGGGTTACCTTACACCGGTCCTCCGAGACTCTCTGGGCAATGTGGGCCATTTGGATTTTTGCTTTCTCTTCCCAGAGGACGATTCAGCCTCAGCATCTGAATCTAAAAGGGTCAATAATACAGGAGTGTTAGCAGTGGGTTAGGGTAAGAGGAGGAGGTGTTTTGGGTTGTGGGCAGCATTGGATACAATTCTGCTCAGGGCTCTTTAGGCCACACAGCTCCCCCGGAAAGGTCTCATGGGTGATGGGAAATTTTTTTCTTTCTTTGGCATGGATTGTGAATTGATCTAATCTTGTTACTTTTTAAGGAGCTATCTATTCAGCAACTAGTGATTTTTTTTAAAAAAGCAGTTAACACTTTACTATATAGTCTTTTGGAAATATTTTATGCATACATTGTCAGGAACTTTTCAAAAGGCTCATTATACATCTTGCCAGATTACTGTCCAGAGGAACATGCCAATATACACTCCTACCTACTATGGGAACACCTTGATTATTGTAATTAAAAAGTCAATATGTTGGGCAGTAATATCTCATTTTTTATTAGGATTAATATAACTCTAATGAGGTTGATTACCATTTGCATGTTGATTTTTTTTATTAGGACTTTATATTTTTAGACAAGTTTTAGGTTCACAAAAAAATTGACAGGCAGGTAGAGAGATTTCGCATACACCCCCCATCCCAAAAAATGCATAGCCTCCCCCATTGCCAACATCTCCTATTAGAGTGGTTATTTGTTACAATTGATGTACCTACATTGACACATCATCACCCAGGATCTATAGTTTACAGTTTGTTCTTGGTGTTGCATAATCTATAGATTTGGACAAATGTTTAATGACACGTACCCATCATTATGGTATCATACAGAGTATCTTCACTGCCATAAAAATTCTCTGTGCTCTGCCTATTCATCTGTCTCTTTCCCTCCTAAACCCTGGCAACCACTGTTCTTTTATGATTTTTTTTTTTCTCAAAGTGGAAAAGGTGTAGCAATAGCTTTCAGTTCTAAGGAAAGGTCCTATTAACCTTCATAAGCCCTAAGAAGTAGGGGGTGCAAAGTTGAGGAGAAAAGAGAGTAAAGAATTTGATCTATAGTATTTGCCCTTGAGCCAGCATTTAACACTTCCAGAGCTTAACACTGCACTTTTGCAATGTTACCCAAGCTACAAGAGTATTACAAGAGATGTCAAGACATGAACAATCTTGGTCATTGGAAACAGCAGTTCAAAATAGCTGTCTTGCTAGACTATTCCTTCTAAAGATTCAGTTGTGCTAACTTCTTGTCTTTGTCATATGATCCTTCTTGGCTCTGCAACACGGATGTGAAAAGTGAAGAGAGCATACCTTTGGATTTCATTTCTAAAAGTGGAAAATATACAATGAACTCTGGGACTTTTAAAGTATTAATACTATTCCCCATATGTATTCATAGCCATATGTAGAAATAAATAAGGATGGTGTGTACATGTACATGGCTTCTCACTATAAAATGGTTAAAACTGATGGGCTTCAAGCTGGGTTTTGGGCCATGGGTTGACTGGACCCATGGGCTAGGATCTGGTCCTCAGTTGTAGACTGAATTGCTTGCTTTAGTCCGTTTGTTGAGAACTAAATCAAATGTTGGGGGAGCCAATCACCCCATCTATACCCATAAGCCTCTTTTATTCATCAGAACAATTTACTGGACTTTGAGCCCCTTGGGGACAGAACTCAAAGCTTATTTTGTAACCTCAGTGCCTAGCATAGTGCCAGGCATGTAATAGGTTCTTTTTTTAAATTATCTTATAGCTTTATTGAAGTATAAGTGATGTAGAATCAACTGCACATTTTTTTTTGTAGTTTTTAATTTTATTATATTATGTTAGTCACCATACAATACATCATTAGTTTTTGATGTAGTGATCCACGATCCATTGTTTTCGTATAACACCCAGTGCTCCATGCAGAACGTGCCCTCCTTAATACCCATCACCAGGCTAACCCATCCCCCCACCCCCTCCCCTCTAGAACCCTGTTTGTTTCTCAGATCCATAGTCTCTCATGGTTCATCTCTCCCTCCAATTCCCTCCCCCCATTTTTCCCTTCCTTCTCCTAATGTCCTCCATGTTATTCCTTATGTTCCACAAATAAGTGAAACCATATGATAATTGACTTTCTCTGCTTGACTTATTTCACTTAGCATAATCTCCTCCAGTCCCATCCATGTTGATGTAAAAGTTGGGTATTCATCCTTTCTGATGGCCGAGTAATATTCCATTGTATATATGGACCACATCTTCTTTATCCATTCATCTGTTGAAGGGCATCTCGGCTCTTTCCACAGTTGGCTATTGTGGACATTGCTGCTATGAATATTGGGGTGCATATGGCCCTTCTTTCACTACATCTGTGTCTTTGGGGTAAATACCCAGTAGTGCAATTGCTGGGTCATAGGGTAGCTCTATTTTTAAATTTTTGAGGAACCTCCACACTGTTTTCCAAAGTGGCTGTACCAGCTTGCATTCCCACCAGCAGTGTAAGAGGGTTCCCCTTTCTCCACAACCTCTCCAACATTTGTTGTTTCTTTTCCTGTCCATTTTGGCCATTCTAACTGGTGTAAGGTGGTATCTCAGTGTGGTTTTGATTTGGATTTCCCTGATGGCTAATGATGATGAACATTTTTTCACGTGTCTGTTGGCCATTTGTATGTCTTCTTCAGAGAAGTGTCTGTTCATCTCTTCTGCCCACTTTTTGACTTGATTATTTGTTTTGTGGGTGTTGAGTTTGAGAAGTTCTTTATAGATTTTGGATACCAGCCCTTTATCTGTAGTGTCATTTGCAAATATCTTCTCCCATTCTATGGGTTGCCTCTTTGTTTTGTTGACTGTTTCCTTTGTTGTGCAGAAGCTTTTTATCTTGATGAAGTCCCAAAAGTTCATTTTTGCTTTTGTTTCACTAGCTTTTGGAGATTATCTTGAAAGAAGTTGCTGTGGCCGATGTCAAAGAGGTTACTGCCTATGTTCTCCTCTAGGATTTTGATGGATTCCTGTCTCACATTGAGGTCTTTCATCCACTTTGACTTTATCTTTGTGAGTGGTGTTAGAGAATGGTCGAGTTTCATTCTTCTGCATGTGGCTGTCCAATTTTCCCAGCACCATTTATTGAAGAGACTGTCTTTTTTCCATTGCATGTTTTTTCCTGCTTTGTCAAAGATTATTTGACCATAGAGTTGAGGGTCCATATCTGGGTTCTCTATTCTGTTCCATTGGTCTGTATGTCTGTTTTTGTGTCAGTACCATGCTGTCTTGGTGATCACTGATTTGTAATATAGCTTGAAATCGGGCAACATGATGCCCCCAGCTTTGTTTTTCTTTTTCAACATCTCCTTGGCGATTTGGGGACTTTTCTGATTCCATACAAATTTTAGGATTGTTTGTTCCAGCACTTTGAAAAATGTCATTGGAATTTTGATCGGGATGGCATTGAAGGTATAGATTGCTCTGGGTAGCATAGACATTTTAATAATGTTTATTCTTCTGATCCATGAGCATGGAATATTTTTCCATCTTTTTGTGTCTTCTTCAACTTCTTTCATGAGTGTTTTGTAGTTCCTAGAGTATAGATCCTTTACCTCTTTGGTTAGGTTTATTCCAAGGTATCTTATGGTTTTTGGTGCTATTGTAAATGGAATCGTTTCTTTAATTTCTCTTTCTACAGTTGCGTTGTTAGTGTATAAGAAAGCAACTGATTTCTGTGCATTGATTTTGTATCCTGCCACATTACTGAATTGCTGGATGAGTTCTAGTAATTTGGGGGTGGAGTCTTTTGGGTTTTCCAAATAAAGTATCATGTCATCTGCGAACAGAGAGAGTTTGACTTCTTCTTTGCCAATTTGAATACCTTTTATTTCTTTTTGTTGTCTGATTGCTGTTGCTAGGACTTCTAGTACTATGTTGAACAACAGTGGTGAGAGTGGGCACCCTTGATGTGTTCCTGATCTTAAGGGAAAGGCTCTCAGCTTTTCCCCATTGAGGATGATATTCACTGTGGATTTTTCATAGATGGATTTTATGAACTTGAGGAATGTTCGCTCTATCCCTGTACTCTGGAGAGTTTTAATCAGGAAAGGATGTTGTATTTTGTCAAATACTTTTTCTGCATCAATTGAGAGGACCATATGGTTCTTCTCCCTCCTCTTATTAATGTGTTCTATCACATTGATTGATTTGTGAATGTTGAACCACCCTTGCATCCCGGGAATAAATCCCACTTGGTCGTGGTGGATGATCCTTTTAATGTATTGTTGGATCCTATTAGCTAGGATATTGTTGAGGATTTTGGAATCCATATTCATCAGGGATATCGGTCTGAAATTCTCCTTTTTGATAGGGTCTTTGCCTGGTTTGGGAATTAAGGTAATGCTGGCCTCATAGAATGAGTTTGGAAGTTTTCCTTCTGTTTCTACTTTTTGAAACAGCTTCAGTAGAATAGGTATTATTTCTTCTTTGAATGTTTGGTAGAATTCCCCAGGGAATCCATCAGGCCCAGGACTCTTGTTTTTTGGGAGGTTTTTGATCACTGCTTCAATCTCGTTACTGGTTATTGGCCTATTCAGGTTGTCAGTTTCTTCCTGTTTCAGTCTTGGCAGCTTGTAGGTTTCCAGGAAGGCCTCCATTTCATCCAGATTGCTCAGTTTATTGGCATATAGTTGTTGATAATAATTTCTAATAATTGTTTCTATTTCCTTCGTGTTAGTCATGATCTCTCCCCTTTCATTCATAATTTTATTAATTTGGGTCCTTTCTCTCTTCTTTTGCATAAGTCTGGCCAGTGGTTTATCAATCTTATTAATTCTTTCAAAGAACCAACTTCTAGTTTCATTGATCTGATCTACTGTGTTTCTGGTTTCTAATTCATTGATTTCTGCTCTAATTTTAATTATTTCTCTTCTAATGCGTGGCTTAGGCGTCATTTGTTGCTTTTTCTCTAGTTCTTTAAGGTGTAGAGTTAGTTGGTGAATTCGGGATTTTTCTATTTTTTTGAGTGAGGCTTGGCTGACTATGTATTTCCCCCTTAGGACCGCCTTTGCAGTATCCCATAGGTTTTGGACCGATGTGTTTTCGTTCTCATTGATTTCCATGAATTGTTTAAGTTCTTTGATTTCTTGGTTGACCCAAACATTCTTGAGCAGAGTGGTCTTTAGCTTCCAAGTGTTTGAATTTCTGCCAATTTTTTTCTTGTGATTGAGTTCCAGTTTTAGAGCATTGTGGTCTGAGAATATGCAGGGAATAATCTCAGTCTTTTGGTATCGGTTGAGACCTGATTTGTGACCCAGTATATGGTCTATTTTGGAGAAAGTTCCATATGCGCTCGAGAAGAATGAATATTCTGTTGTTTTAGGGTGGAATGTTCTGTAAATACGTATGAGGTCCATCTGGTCCAATGTATCATTCAAAGCTCTTGTTTCCTTGTTTATTTTCTGCTTAAATGATCTGTCCATTGCTGAGAGTGGAGTATTGAGGTCTCCTACAATTAACGTATTGTTATCAATATACTCTTTATTTTGGTTAACAGTTGGCTTATGTAGATGGCTTCTCCCATGTTGGGGGCATAGATATTTACAATTGTTAGATCTTCTTGTTGGATAGACCCTTTAAGAATGATATAGTGTCCTTCTGTGTCTCTTATTACAGACTTTAGTTTAAAATCTAATTTGTCTGATATAAGAATTGCTACCCCAGCTTTCTTTTGAGGTCTGCTGGCATGGAAGATGGATCTCCATCCCTTCACTTTCAGTCTGGATGTATCTTTAGGTTCAAAATGAGTCTCTTGTAGACAGCATATGGATGAGTCCTGTCTTTTTATCCAATCTGCAACTCTGTGCCATTTTATGGGAGCGTTTAGGCCATTCACGTTGAGAGTGATTATTGAAAGATATGAATTAATTGTCATCATGTTGCCTGTGAAGACGTTGTTTTTATAGATCGTCCCTGTAAATTTCTGTTGTAGATCACTCTTGGGGTCTTCTTTTATAGAACCCCCCCTAATATTTCTTGCAGGGCCGGCTTAGTGGTCACATATTCTTTCAACTTCTGCCGGTCGTGGAAGCTCTGCATCTCTCCATCCATTCTAAATGAAAGCCTTGCCGGATAAAGTATTCTTGGCTGCATGTTCTTCTCATTTAGTACTCTGAATATTCTTGCCAGGCCTTTCTGGCTTGCCAGGTCTCTGTGGATAGGTCTGACGTTATTCTGATGTTCCTCCCTCTGTACGTAAGGAATCTCTTCCCCCTAACTGCCCTTAAGATGGGTTCCTTGGTTCTAAGATTTGCAAGTTTTACTATTACATGCCGGGGTGTTGGCCTGTTTTCCTTGATCTTAGGAGGGGTCCTCTCTGCCTCTAGGACTCGAATGTTTGTTTCATTCCCCAGAGAGGGAAGTTCTCAGCTACGATTTGCTCGAATACATCTTCTAGCCCTCTCTCTCTCTCCACTCCCTCTGGGATTCCAATTATTCTGACATTGGAACGCCTCATGGTGTCACTTATTTCTCTGATTCTATTTTCATGGATTCTGAGTTGTTTTTCCCTGGCCTCCTCTTTTCCCTTTTTATCTATTATACTGTCTTCCAGATCGCTTATTCTCTCTTCTGTCTCAGTTACCCTAGCTGTTAGATTATCTAGATTGGATTGGATCTCATTGATAGCATTTTTAAGTTCTGCCAATTCACCTTTTATTTCTGCCTTTAGAGACTCTATGTTGCCATTAATTGATTTCTCCATTCTAGCCATTGTCTTCACAATTGCTAGCCTGAATTCCATCTCCGACATCTTGGTTACGTCTGCATCCATTTGTAAATCTGCAGCATAAGTCATAATCTCTGAGTCTTTTCTGTTTTGGGGGCTCCTCCTCCTAGTCATTCTGTTGATGGCTGCTTGAGGGAATGTATAGAGTCGAAATTATTGACCAGAACCCAAGCCAGATGCACCTGTTTTCTTGGGACCTTAGGGTTGCTGGCCTCTTGTTTTCCCAGCCTGTCTTCTGGGGGAGGGGCCTGCCTCGCTGTTACTCAGGCAACCCTGTTTGGGCGGAGTTGCCCTGCGCCCCTGTGGTGGGAGATGGGCTCAGTGGGAATCAGTCTTTGGGGTTTTTGTTCTCTGGCACCTTTCCCTGGTGGCTTTCTGCGTCTCTTTCACGAGTCAGAGCGGAAGAGACCGTTTCCAACCCTCTGCCTCAGAGCAGAGAGACCGCAGTCTATTCTTCAGTGAGCTCTCCAGGCCACACCATCTCTGTTTCTGTTCCTGCTGCTATAAACTGCAGCGTCCTGGGTTGTGCACCCCCCCGCAGTGCTCCCAGTCCTGCCTCCAGGTCGGGGCCGTCTCTGCCCTTTGTGCTTCTAAAACCGCCAGCTGCTCCCAGTTCACGCACCTGACTCCGCCGCTTGGGGTTTCCGCCCCCGGGGGTTGCAGTTCACCGCCGGGACCCCAGTGCACCAGGTTTCCATCTCGGAGGCTGCAGTTCCCGTGCGCATGACCATCGCTCCGGTTTCTGTCCGGGGGGCTGCGGTTCGTGTGCGCACGACCCCACCGGTCTGGTTTTCCACCCCAGGGGCTGCCCTAATGTTCTTTCCCAACGCTACCGGTCTGCGAGTCTGTGCCCCTCCGCAGCACGCGAGGCTGTCACTCACTGGTGGTGTAGGATCCCCACGGCCAGGCTCCCTCCCGCTGCCATTTATCCTCCGATATCTGCCCGCAGGATCACGGCTCTCCGCTTCGTACCTCAAAACCAACTGCCTGCAATATTCTGTTTGTAGAGATCCAGATCTTCTTACATCTCAGGCTGGTTTCGTGGGTGCTTAGGGTGGTCTGGTAGATATCCAGCTCAATTCCGGGGACCAGTTGAAATAGGGTCCCCTACTTCTCCGCCATCTTTCCCCTCCTCAACTGCACATTTTTAAAGTTTTCCATTTGATGAGTTTTGATATATATATACCCATGAAACCATCACCACAATCAAGATAATGAACATATCCATTGCTCCCAAAGCTTCCTTTGCAATTCTTCTTCCCTTCCTCTCACTGTTCCCAGACAACCAAGTTTTTGCTTTCCATCACTCTAGATTAGTTTGCATTTTCTAGAATTATATATATATGGAATCATATAACATGTACTCTATTTTTTGTGGTCTGGCTGTTTTCAATCAGCATAATCATTTTGAGATTCATTGATGTTGTTCCATATATTAATAATTTGATCCTTTTTATTGCTGAATAGTTTTCCATTGTATGAATCATAATAGGTACTTAACAAATGTTTGTGGCATTACATTGACTTGAAAATTAATTTTTAAAAATATAATTGGGGGAAGAGTGGATAATGGGGATATCACTCTATTTTTGTTGAATAGGTCCATTTAGGAAGTTAAAATAGAAATCAGGAGGTGAGTTGGCATAGTAGAGACTTTTATTGTCATCCATTATCTGTTCTCCCTTCTTTCATAGTGATGGACTGCCTGATTTGGCTGGGTACAGAATTGTCTGGAATAAAGACTACATTTCCCAGCCTTCTGTGCAACTAAGTGTGGCCATATTACTAAGTTATGACCAATATGATGAAAACAGAAGGGGTATGTGAAACTTGAAAAAATCTTCTGAAAGGAAGGGGAATTTCCTTCTCTTCTTCTTCCTCCTTCCTGCTGTCTAGCACACAGTTGTAATGTCTAGAGCTCTAGCAGTCATTTTGGATCGGAAGGGGTCTTGAAAACAGAAGCTACTCAAGGCTGAGCAACAGGTCAATGACGCCTGGATCCCTGAAATCACAGAGTGCTGTGCCTGCCCTGGGCTAACTACCTCCAGAATATGAGAGAGAAATACATTTTGATCTTGTTTAAGGTTTTAAAAGTCTCTTTTGTGTTTTATGTTTTTTGCAGCCAAAACAGCCCTAACTGCTATAGTTAGTAAGGATAGAGTTTGAACAAGAGGGAGTTTGATGTTGCTGAAAGGTCATTTATGTCATGCTAATGTGTCCATCTTCACTCAAAGGATTTTTCTGAGTAGAAACATGGCCTCAGCTATTGGACTCTCTTTTGGTGAGTTCTAGAAAAACTCTGACGAATGATTGTGAACCATTCTCCCTTTCCCAACTGTGCAACTCACTCCCATCAATATGTATCCATCGTTAATAGTTTAGACTTCTCAAAATTATAGCTCATTTTACATTTATTTACTTTTAACTTGGTGGGTCTCTGGTGAGACATGAGGTTAGCCTAATCTCATTAATTTTTTTTTTTTTTACAAATCATATGTATGGTGGCTTATTTGAAAATGCTTTCTATAGATGTCTCCTCTCATTTATCATATATGAATTCTTGTTATATTTAATTCCCAGTGATGGTTTGGCTTGTGACTCTTTTTTTTTTTTTTTTAATATTTGAGATATTTCAAACTTACAGAAAAGAGTGTATGTCCAGATGTCATCTATGACTCTGGAGAAAAGTAGCTGTCACTTTATTTATTGCCTTAGCAGTGGAAGCTTTTCTTCGAATGGTGCTGTATGCAGAACTTCATTACATAAAACCTCTAACAGAGCTTCTCTGGTTGAAGTGGGAGTGGAGGGCTTGGAGCCCTACTGGGTAAATGTCCCTCTGGCCGGTCCCCTCCCCCCACCATGGGGGCCCCTGAGATGTGCTCACAGAGCAGGAAGGACCTGTGCAGGTGGCTGAAATCCACAGATTTAGAACATGTTCAAGATCCAGAAAGCAAGCTCAATGTTATTCAGATCTCTGTGCTCTTATTCTACCACACTTATAGCAAGCTGTGTAATCTGGTTTCCCAGTCACAGAAGTGCAGAAGAAGAACTCAGAGGGGAAGACCATTAGCCAGACATGACTGTGGATAACCGTGAGACCAATGAGAAGAGGCAAGGATGTTTTCTGTTTTATTTTTTTTAAGATTTTGTTTATTTATTTGAGAGAGAATGAGAGAGAGAGAGAGAGAGCATGAGAAGGGGGAGGATCACAGGGAGAAGCAGACTCCCTGCTGAGCAGGGAGCCTGACATGGGATTCGATCCTGGGTCTCCAGGATCATGACCTGAGTCAAAGGCCATCACCCAACCACCCAGGTGCCTGGCAAAGATGTTTTAAAAAGACAAACACAAGGCATTAAAAACCACCTTCTGAGGTCATTTGGGGTAAATGTCATCTTCCTAATATGTTCCAGTGGGTCGCAGAGGCATGGTTTTATGTGTTTATGTATATATTTATATGTGCGTGTGTGTATTTATATATATTTAGTGGGAGTGGGTGTAGAGTAGTATAGAGTATATACTACGTACATATATATACACAGTATTTTGTTTAGTGTTTATGAAAATGACCCAGAGAAATAAAGCCTCCCTTATCTTTTATATTTTACATTTGTTTTATAGTAACAACAGTACTACTTATTGAGATGATTATTATGTTTCAGGTATGTGAGTGTTTTATCTAGTTGACTTATTTAACCCTCACCACTGTTTTATGAAGTAGGGACAGTCCCCCAGAGACACAGAAGAGTTAGTTCCCTTGCCCCATGTCACACAACGAGTGTGTGGTGGAGTTGGGATTCAAACCAAGGCATCTTGGCCCCAGAGCCCATGCTCTTAATATGTGCCCATATCTTAGGAGAATTTAAACAGTAAAGTGCAAACATCTTGTAGCTAGCGAGTTTTTTGGTTGTCTAGAAAACTCATTTATCCAATTCGTGGAAAACTTGTCCTCCAACAATCCTGGGTCAATGAAAGAGCAAATTAAATGGAAACAGGAGTGCAGGCCTCCTCATGTCGTACCTCAAGCGCTCCCTCTGCCGTGGGGTTTTTCAGAGGCCCACAGAGAAGCAGACCAACGTGAGCAGGTCTGAGTCACCAGGAAATACCCCAGGGGCAGACTTGACAATGGAAATGAAACCCATGGACCCAACCACCTGCATGCTGGTTGCGTTTGGTTTACAATATTGTCATCTTCCTAGTGGCTCAGGAGGTATTTTGAGGTTGACATAGAGACTACTGTGTTTTTTAGAGGCATTTCCTTTCTGGCCTATGTTTATACATTGTGGTGGAAGAATCAGAGGCTTCCAGCTTCAAAAGTGAATCCTGTCTCAAGTTTTGAAAGTGCCAGGATGTGGGGTGCAGGTCAGCATGTGTCACCTCAGGCGCTGGGATGGGCCTGACTTTGCGTCCAGCCTCAGTTGCTGTTCTTTGTGCTCTGGGTACAGAAATTGCCTTGGCTCTTCTTGTGGTTAAGTTTGTAGGGGTGGACTTATCCCACCTTTCTGGAATGAAACACCAGTTCAGGGGAGCTCCTGCTTGTAAAAGGTCTATCCATTCCCAAGGAGACCCAGGAGCGTATTTTCTCATATCGCTGCTACCCTAGTCAGTGCAGGCTGCTATAACAGGATGAGCCGGTGGCTTAACCAACAAACATTTGTTTCTCACAGTTCCGGAGGTGGCAAGTCAGGTCAGAGTGGCAGCTTGGTTGGGTTTTAGCAAGGGCCCTCTTCCCGGTTTATAGATGGCTGCCTTCTTACTATAGCCTAGCATGGCAGAAAGATCATTTCTCTCATGTTGCCTTTTATAAGGGCACTAATCCCGCCATGAGGGCTCCACCCTTGTGACTTAATTACCTCTCAAAGATCCCACCTCCAAATACCATCATGCTGAGGATTAGGGCTTCAATATAAAATTTTGAGGGTACACAAACATTCAGTCCATCACAGCTAGAGTGTTAATTTATGATACATTTTCCCCCTCGGTGTTATTTTTATGGTTGCTGTAAATAGCTGAGTCATATGCAGCATATCTCACACACACACGTACATATGGTCCATCAGCCAGGCTTTAAAGCAATTCATTTTTGGGTGCCTGGGTGGCTCAGTCAGTTAAGCATCTGCCTTCGGCTCAGATCATAATCCCGGGGTCCTGGGATCGAGTCAGGCTCCCTGCTCAGTGGTGAGTTTGCTTCTCTCTCTCTCCCTCTACCCTTCTCCCCTGCTCGTGCTCTCTCGCTCTCTCTTTCACTCTCTCTCAAATAAATAAATAAATAAAATTTTTTAAAAAATAAAGCAATTAATTTTCTTTCTGTTTTAAGAAGATAAATAAAAATAAAGCAAATAAAAATGCTCAGCACATTTGCTTAACTGTTAGCAAAATCAAATTTCTGGTAATGTTAATCACACCATATTCTTTCAAGCCAATCCCACTTAATCACCCCTTCCCCACACTTGCTGCCTATTTATCTCACCAATCTCCTATTTATCTCACAAATTCCAGTTTCTGTGTGGCCACTTTGGTACTATTTCTTAACACTGAACATACCTCAGTTACAGAACATATCTCATGAAGTAGTTAATTTGTTGCATACCCACGGCCCTTGTCAGAGTATGAGTTTCATGAAGGTAGGGTTCATAACTTATGTAGCTCCCTACTCTTGTACAGATGTGCAGAATTCTAAGATTCCCCAGGCCCCTAAGCTTCCCACCTCCCCGGTATACACACCTTATATAATTCCTCCTCCTTGAATGTGAATGGGACCTGTGAATATGAAGGATGTCACTCCCCTGATTAGGTTACCTTATATGGCTAAGGAAAGGGATTTTGCAGATATAATAAAGTTTCCAAATCAGTCGATTTGGGGTTAACCCTAATAGAGAGTATGCTGTTGGGCCTGCCTTAATCAGGTGAAGAGGCCTTTAAACCAGCCTAGACCTTCCCAAAGGAAAAGAGTCTTCTGCTGGCTTCAGAGAAGCAAACATCCATGTTTTAAGAACATGGGCCCACAAGGCAAGGACTTGAGGAGTTGAGTGCAGTTCATGGCCAACAGCTATCAAGAATACGGGGAGCTCAGCCATATAGCCACAAGGAAATGAATTCTGCCAACAAGTCAAATGAACTTGGAAGTTGATTTTTCCTCAGTCAAACCTCTGGATGGGAATGTAGCCCGGCTGACACCTTAACTGCAACCTTATGAAAGCCTGAGCAGAGACCCAGTTTAGCCATGCCCAGGCTCCTGACCCATGGAAACTATGAGATAGTAAATGTATGTTGTTTTAAGCCACTGAAGTTGTAATTTGTTATGCAACAATAGAAAACTAATACAGTAGGCATTTCTTAAATGTTTATTGAATTTAATTTAATTAGGCGAATAGAACATTTAAAGTGAATCTCTGCTAAAGTTTTGGCCAATTTTTAAGAATGGAGATATCTTTTTTTTTTTTTAAGATTTTATTTATTTATTTTGACAGAGAGAGACATAGCGAGAGCAGGAACACAAGCAAGGGGAGTGGGAGAGGGAGAAGCAGGCTTTCTGCAGAGCAGGGAGCCCGATGTGGGACTCGATCCCAGGCCCCGGGATCATGACCGAGCCGAAGGCAGACACCCAACGACTGAGCCACCCAGGTGCCCAAGAATGAAGATATCTTAAAGAATTACTGTCTTCTTATGGGTCTTCTGCCCATCCAATCAACTTCACACACGTCCAGGGTTTTCATACATACCAACTTCTGATCGTCTGGAAATAGGAAGCGAGATTCTCCCCAGGCATCATTCGGCATTCTTGGGAGATAGAATGGCTAAAAATTGATGTTGAAATGAGACCACCATCATTTTTCAGTCTGCTCACTATGTACAGAGCTCAGGATGATTAGAAAATGTAAAACACATGTGAATGGCTCAAATCCCTTTAGTTAAATCACATTTACATAGATCAGTTTTCCCAAAGGACATAAGTGAGCTGAATTTAAGCAATTAAAAAAAAACAAACCCCAAACTAGAACCTTTTGCTAAAGCCAAAAAACATGGATGAGTTAAACCATATCAGATGTAATGGTTTGTTTCGAGAAGTATTTGGTCTGTTGTCTATATGTGTGCATGTTTTGTTAAGGCAGTTGGAAAAATAGACCTTGCAAGATCTTTGGCTGACAAGGTAGAAACCCAGTATACAGGGTTTAGTTCCACCAAAGCCGTTGATACCATCAGGATCACCGGTGACCCGGGGCAGGGACATGCTGCTGGCTCTCCATTACATTCCAGAGCCACTCTAGAGGCCATGGCAACAGAGGGACTGTGACTGTGGCTGAAAACAAGATCGGACCCAACCCTGGCCTTGGTGTTCCAACCACAGCAAGTTTCTAGGACCTTGACGGTACGACCTCAGGGGGATCCTCCTTGCTCTTCTGCCAAGTGGAGAATAAGAAGAAACTTTCTGGTCGCAGAGGGTCTTCCCTCCTATTTCCAATATTTCCAGTTCCATTTGCCATTAGCTCAATGTAGCTTCCTATTTCTTTCTTTCTTTTTTTAAAAGATTTTATTTATTTATTTGAGAGCAAGAATGAGAGAGAGAGAGAGAGCATGAGAGGGGGAGGGTCAGAGGGAGAAGCAGACTCCCTGTCGAGCAGGGAGCCCGATGCGGGACTCGATCCCGGGACTCCAGGATCATGACCCGAGCCGAAGGCAGTCAGTTAACCAACTGAGCCACCCAGGTGCCCCAAGCTTCCTATTTCTAAGAAAAGAGGCTGAAAGAGCCTTTTGAAGGCTTCACAGACAGTCTCAGAAGGCTTCATGGGCAACAAACAACTAGCAAACTACAATTTGATGAGTTAACTGTAAACGGATCAGAGACATATGGATTCCATTTTTGGGGAAATACACATGGGCTTACGATGTAAAGCGGGCAGTGGGGGTGGGGCTGGGGTGGAGAAGGCAATGCTTGGAAAAATGTGGTTTGGGTCTTGCCAATTGCAAGATGTTTGAAACAAATAATCTGAGATGTTTTGCCCAACCTAGAGTGGGCTGGATTCACCCTTTCCTTCTATTTATGTGCCATTTTCAGACGTGCCATACATGCCAATGCTGGTTTGGGTCTCGGGGAGATTTTTTAAAAGGCAGTTATTTTGAAAGATATTGCGTGTGTAGCCTCTGAGTGTGAAGGATGGAGTGGTGTTGGCGAAGAGATGGGCATTTAGAAATGTCTCTCTGCCTCTGGGTCAAACTATCCCTAAGCCGCTCTGGTGTATTTTACTTGTGGAGGTTCCAAGTCCAGGCTGTACTAGTGGGGAAATATGGCAGCCTGAGAAAGTTGTTTAACCTCAGTCTCCCCACCTGTAAAGTGGGGATGATATTACCTACCCGAGGGCCCATGGGGATTGAGATCCTGTACAGTGTGGTGTGAGGAGTATGGACTCCGGAGGCATATTCCTGGGATACCATCAGAGCTCTGATACTTGCGTGAACTTGGGCAAGTTCTTTAGCCTCTCTGTGCCTCAGTTTCTTCATCTGTATGATGGGGAAAATGTAAACATCCACCACATAGGGTTGCCTTGAGAATTAAAAGAGTTACTACATGTAAAGAACTTGGCACGGTGCTGGGCACATAAGTGTTGGGCAAATGTTAACAATTGCTATTGTTGATTTTTCTTGTTCCATTAAGCCTTTGGATATTGTAGAAAATAAGTCAGCTTCACCTTGAGGCTGAGGACAAGGGCAGCACCTTACTCCAACTGCAGGGGTCCCCTCCAGCTTATCTTCCTTTTCTTACTGCTTCAATTTTTAGATGAATCCTCTACTTCTTTCACCCCCCAATGAGAAACAGGTGAAGTTTTCTGTCTAAAATTACGCTCATTTTTTCCCCTCCATTCTGGGGAGGATCCTTTTCTCTCCTCCGCTTTACCACCATCTGGCCCCCAGAGTCACTTAATTCAAGAGCCCACCTAAGTCCCACTGGAGTGTGAGGGAATTCTGGGCACTGAAATGGAAGAAAATCATGAGCCCAGTGTTGTACTGGTTTAATGCATTGCTTCTCAATCCTTCTTGCACTTGAAGATGAACTGGGGGAACATTAGAAAGATAATAGAGGTATTGAGTGTAACCTTGGGGATTAGCAAGTGTAAAACTCTCCAGACACTTTTTTTTTAAAAAAGATTTTATTCACTTATTTGACAGAGAGAGACAGTGAGAGAGGGAACGCAAGCAGGGGGAGAGGGAGAAGCAGGCTCTCCGATGAGCAGGGAGCCCAATGCGGAACTCGATCCCAAGACTCTGGGATCATGACCTGAGCTGAAGGCAGACACCTAATGACTGAGCCACCCAGGCACCCCTCTCCAGATACTTCTAATGTGCGGCAAGGGCTGAGAACCATCCTGGCTAAAGCATAGAGTGGGCTTTGCAGGTGTTTCCCATTGTCAGTTGGACTCTCACCCCTTTTAACTTACTGGCCCTTCCTTTGGAGGCCAGGTGGGATTTCTGTCCTCCTGATTGCTGACCTTCCTGCCATGAGCAAGCTTTGCTCTGGGGCCCTGGCCTTGAGATCTGCAGAAGCAGAGCCACCTGTCCTCTGAACCCCAGGCAGCTTTGGGTCAGAGGTGCCACCCCAGGTAGTTGGTCCCCCCACCCCAGCTCTGCTCTGGCGGTCTTGTCTGAATCCACGCCTTCTTCTGCCACTCCCCTCCTGGTCAGCAGTTTTGTTCATTGACTACCACGCTCTTTTGCTCTGTCGCATGAAGTTCCTGAGGCTGCAGGGTGTTGTGAAGGAAGCAGGGATTTGGAGCTGGACCTGGGTTTAAGCCTCTCCCTGGCTGCTGACAACTTACTTAATCTCTCTGGGCCTCAGTTCCTCATTTGTAAAGTAGAATCATCATACCTAGATGATTGTACGGCTGTGAAAATTACGGAGAAGGAATAGGGGTGACAGTTATGCTGGTGGTGACAAGGCAAGGCAGTGCTGCTGGTGCTGGTGGTGGGGATGGGGACCATGACAGTGGTGCTGGTGGGGTTGGGAATGGCGGTAGCAGTGTTGGTCATTTGGGGGCCGTAGAGGTGGTGGTGATGAGCTTTTGGTGGTGATGAAAGTTCAATCAAGAAAGCAGAAGCTTGGGCGCCTGGGTGGCTCAGATGGTTAAGCGTCTGCCTTCGGCTCAGGTCATGATCCCAGGGTCCTGGGATCGAGTCCCGCATCGGGCTCCCTGCTCCGCGGGGAGCCTGCTTCTCCCTCTGCCTCTCTCCATCTCTGTCTCTTACGAATAAATAAATAAAATCTTTAAAAAAAAAAAAATTTACAAAAAAAAAAAAGAAAGCAGAAGCTTGGAGGAGGTATCAATGTTCTGTTCAGAGGAACAGAAGGATCTTCGTTTGCATTTGCTGAGGCAATGGGAATCTGGTTGTATCGGTTAGCCTTTGGTGAGGAAGGCAGAGCTACTCTGGGCGACCTGGAATAAGGGATTTGTTACAGAGATTAGGCTTACCCAGTTTGAGAGCTAGTGGAAAAGTCTATGCAAGGCTGTTGCCTCTGTGTCTGATGTTGGGCCTAAAGTTTCTACAGGTCAGCAGGGCCTGCACGTGGGGTGGAAAGTTGGATGTGACGTGGCGGAGAGCAAGAACAAACGAGCTTGCATCGGACTCTCACCGCCTCCGATATTGATAACACAGGTGGCCCGCAGGACAAGTGGACGCCCATCATCGCGGAGGCTCGCGTGCACCCGGCCCAGGACTCCGAGAAGCTGGAGGAGACCCTGTGGGCAGTGGAGATGCTGTGGGCCCAGCCAGTGCCAACCCCACTGAGGTGAGCAGCGGGTCTGAGCCCGCAAATGCCCCATTCGGACCTCCGGAGGGTCACAGCTTCACGCTCCCTTCCAGAGCTCACACCGATTCTCTTGTTGCCTGCCTGAAATCAGAGCCGGAGAGGGAAGGAACGCAGGGACATTGTTTGGCCCCTATGACACAGGACATGACCACCACCGGGGGGGCCTCATGCAGCTTAGATGGAGTAAAAGCTTCAGAACCAAGAGGGGCATGTGCCTGATGTTCAGCTTTAGCACTTCAGGCTCAGAAAGGCAAGGATAATGAGAGCCAACCTCAGGGGCTGCTGGACACTGAACCACAGAGCCCTCTCCACTCTCAGGTCGTGGAATAGCCTGGCCATTTTGTCTTATCCTCAGAAGCTGGGCTCTTTTGATCCCCTAAGCACTGAGGGCTTACATCTCTTGCACCGATTCTCAACTTTGCAATCAGGGTCTGCGTTAGGCTGGAAACACCTGTCCCTCTTTGGGATTCTGGTGTGCCTCTGACCTCACCCCGGTGGTGAATCTTTTCATGGCTTTCAGCCTACTCTCTGTTTCTGACACCTGGTAAAGTCTCTAGCCAGACCTATAGATCTCCTTGGTGGCCAACATCCTCAGACCCTGGGCAATCCCTGCAGTGCCTTGAGTGCTCAGAGTTACAGCCTTGGGAAAGCTTCTAGCCTCTTCCTAACACTCTGGCTTCTGAAAGCTTCATTTACCAACAAATATAATTCTGATATCATTTTTATTCAATTTGAGAATTGTCTTCATCAAAGATGCATTTAGAATTTAACTCAGCCATGTTCTCCCTCATTTTGTCTGTCACTGCTCTAACCTACGTCAAATCATGGATGGGTAGCCAGGAATAGAAGGAGTTGGTTTTGAGTTTTGTACTGTGAAATGAGTAGTTTGAGATTTGGTAGTCAGAACTGTATTCGCCTCTCCCTCTTTTTCTTATTTACAATGCTACCTGGTTTGAGGACATTTTCTCCACCTGCAAGCAGTTTACACAAATTGCAAACCATGTAACTGTTGTAATCCCTGTAACTATGACAAGAGACTGGAAAATGACCGGTTGTCATCAGATGTGAAAACTCATAGAAAAGGTCCTCTCTCGGGTGGCCTCCTACCTGATACTTCTCAGATGGTAGACAAGTTGTTACAAGCATTTGAGCCTCAGTTTTCTTATCTGCAAAATGAGTGGGCAGGCCTCATGCCATCTTCTTTGAGGCCCCCAGGGTTGCCAGAGGACTCACTGGGACTTTGGGGGGTGGGGAAGAGCATGGGATCGAGGCTCCCTTCATTCCTCGTTCAACTAGCAAAGAATCCCCTATGTCTATTTTATATATTTGATTTCTGTGCTAGATTGGATCATTGGTTAGCCAATAATCACTCCCTCCCCTGTCTTCCTTGGAACAGACCACATTCTCCTATCCTGCTGACTTTGGGCTTGACCACGTGATTTACTTTGACCAATGGAATGGGGAAGGATGTGACATGAACAGAGGTTTTAAATGTGCTTGCCAGAGTTGTCTTGCCTTTCCATTTACTAGGAGAATGGGCCCATACGTAGCAGCTGGTCTAGAAAGAATGAGAGATGTGTGTAGCAGACCCAAACCCGACCCATAGCCTGAGTTCCACCTAGACCAGCTTATCTTCAACCTGCAGATCTGTAAGCTGGAGAATAAATGTTAAAAGCATTCTATTTTAGGGGGTGGTTTGTTACACAGCATTACTCCAGTCATAGCTAATATAGCTTACAAATAAAGTTTAATCAATAATCAAATCCTTTGGTTTAAAAGAAGTTTGAAAAGCTCTGGATTGGCTGATTTTTTCAGCTCTCCCATCCAGTTCTAACATCCTAAGTTTCTTTTTCTGTGTGTATATAGGAGAGAGAGACAGAGAAGGACAAAGAAAAAGTTTTAGAAACCAAAGTCTCATGGAAAGAAAGAAAGAGAAACTATAAGTTTTTCTTTTTGGGGGGAAGGGATGGTTATCAGGGAACAGGGAGCAGAGCTGGGCAGATCCATAGTTAAAGTGTGTCTTATTTCTTTGAATCTTCAAGTAAGCAGATTTCACCCCTGGTTTTATTTTGCACTGTTTTGTCCATTTTTGTATTCCATTTGCACAACCTCTGAAATTCCAGGAAGAAGGTAAAAGAATAACATTGCACATAGCCCTGGGTTGTGCTGTGTTTATTCCATGATGGACTGTTCACTTGGGCTTAACCTCAAACTGACCTTTCTGACTCCAGACAAGACAGCAAAGCTTTGTTAACAGATTCACAATCATACTTTAAAGGAACAGAAATAACTTACTTCCTTGGCGAAGGATATTTTCCATTCTCATTACTTGTGTCCGTGGCCACAGGGAGATAATTTTTAGGGATTCCTAGACAACTTTACTGCTGAAATGCATGCATAGATACCCTGGGGTCTCAGACAATTTGCATCCCACCCCAAACTCTGGATCTATGAGCTGCAGGATGGAAGGAGGAGGAAGGTCTTAGGCTATTTTCAAGCCGATTTTGCTCCAGCCCTTGGCAACATGGTTTCATTTTAAAGTTTTGAGAATATCTCAAACGTAAATATAAAACCATCGTCCAAAGCCAACAATAAGGGATATGTGGATACCTTCTGTTAGAATGAATAATTAAAGGGTTACCATATCATGTTTGAAGGTAGGTAGCCTCTGCAAGGATGAACAACATTTTGGATCAGATCTTTGGGAGCAGGTTCTATTCCCCAGAGAGAGTCTTCTGGGGTTTGTGAGGCCAGCACGAGGCAGGCTGGGCTTTGTCTGTGCCAGGGGCTGGGTTTGAGGACATCTCTGCCATCAGACCATGCTCAGGTTGTGTCTTACACAGATGGCCATCTGATTTTGGGTATCGAATGGTTCGCCTGCTTGTTTGTACTGGAGTGAACGCCTTTGAGGACAACAGGAGCTGCTTAATATTTTACAGCCAGAATTTAGCACTGCCTATACAGCGGGAATTCTGCTGTCCTGCTCTGGGGAGGTCTATGACCTACAGTGCCATGTGCAGAGAAGACAGCTCTGGGAGATGATTTAATTGAGGTTGATTAATGAGTGTCTAGCAAAAAATGTGCCAATAGTTGTATTTATTGAGTGCCAGGAGATTTTATAATAAAGGCCCTTTTCTGATAACCTCTAAAAAGAATAAAAGAATATATACCTACCCAGCTAATAGAAAGGGAAGATGGAATTTAAAAAGACAACACCAATCTGGATAAAGGCAAGAAAAAAAGAGGAAAGGAACACAGAACAGTTTGGACAAATAGTAAGGTTGGGTGTTTACATACAAATGAGTCCATTATTACATTAAATGTTAGTGAGCTAAATATTACAATTGAAAGGTAAAAGTTGTCATACTGAATAAAAAACAAAACCCAAGTACATGCACCTTATAAGGTGATATACCTTAAAATAAGGATTCTCTAAATAGCCACAGTCTTTTCAAAAGCATCAGGGCTATATATACCAAGAGTCATAAGCTCATTTATACCCTTTGATCTTATAAGTCATAGTTAAGAGCTCAAGAGTGTGGAGTGGGATAGACCTTAGTTCAAATCCCATCTCTGCCCTGTACAAGCTATGTGATTGTGGACAAATAACAATCCTTTGCTTTTTCATCTGTAAAATGAGGGTAAGTTGTACTTTTTGCATAGGGATGTTGTGAGGAGTCAATGATTTTTTGGGTATAAAGTGCTTAGCACAGAGCCTGGCATGTAGTAACTGCTCACTAAATGTTAGCTATTGTAATCCCTGCTGCTGCTGCTGGTTTTATTAACTCTTAAAAGCAGTTTTTATTAAAACTGTTGCCACTGCAGTTTTTAATATCAGGGAAATAATTATATCAAGGAAATCGTAAGCTAGAGAAAAATGTGGTATGCATGAAGATGTTTATTGCATCCCGCCTATAGCAATAAGAAATTAGAAACAAGGGGTGCCTGGGTGGCTCAGTTGGTTAAGCGACTGCCTTTGGCTCAGGTCATGATCCTGGAGTCCCGGGATTGAGTCCCGCATCAGACTCCCTGCTCAGCAGGGAGTCTGCTTCTCCCTCTGATCCTCCCCCCTCTCATGCTCTCTCTCTCTGTCTCATTCTCTCTCTCAAATAAATAAATAAAATCTTTAAAAAAAAAATAGAAACAATCTCTCTCATTCATTCATTCATTCATTCATTCAATTCAACAGGTATTTATTGAAATCCTATTACATGCCAGGCATTATTTCCCACTGTTTGGGATTCATCAGTGAACACGACAGACAAAGGTCCCTGCTTTTGTGATGGGGAATGTGTAGCTAAGCTGTGGGGCAATAACCAGATGCAATGTTTGGCAGCCATTAAAAAATAGCAATGAAGACATGGAAAGTCACAGTATGTCAAGTCAAAAAGCAGCTGAGGAAAATATAGATGTCTTAAAATATGCATGGGTGGATAGAGACTAAAATGGGGCATTTGAAAATGAAAATGCCTGGAAGAGTGATGGGATCATGCTCTTTGTTTTCAATCACATATGAAATGGTTTTATGAAATTATGAAAAAATATATAAGTAATTGGAAAACAGAATTGGCACAAAGAAAAGCTTCTTATGGTTTAGAAATCAAAGTGAGGCCTGTAGGCAGAAGCGGAAATTGCCTGTGTAACAGGGAAGGAAAAATTGCTCTTTTGGAACAGAAATGACTGTTGCAGCTTCCTGGTGAGCAGGCAAGAGAGGATTTCATGCCAGGGGAAGGCGGGTCTTTGTTAAGGAAACCTTATTAGGCAGATGAGTAAAAGAGGGCCCCAAGTTCCTAGAAGGGGGTGGTTCAGACCTAAACATGTCTATATGATAAAGTAACAGAAATTTCCATTTTCCCTTGGCAGTTTGAGCGTGGAGGGAGGAACAGAGATCTGGAGCCTGAAAAATGGGGAGATGATGAGCAAGGAAAGATCCAGCTGGAGAGGGTGAGAGTGGCAGGGATAGAACATCAACTTTAAGAACACTGATGACTAATATTCAATTTTAAGCTGTGTTCTGTTTTTCCCACACTTCAGTGAAAGCATGATTATGCGAGACAGTGACTCGCCATTCTTTTGGGGACAGGATTGGGGAAGGGAGTAGTGTCCGAGGAGGAGAGCACATACAGGGGCGCAGCGGAGACCACAAATGCAGGGCGCAAGATGGGGAGCACAGACCGACAAGTCCCTTGAAGTGAGAATTTAAGTGCGGGTGACTAGGAGACCTCAAGTCCCCCCACCATGCCCTCCCTTGGGAATCTGGAGGAGTGCACTGTATTCCCATGGGATGGGAATCAGGCCATTTTGTTTGGATATTAAAAGAATGTCCTGGTGCCACAGGACATTCAGGATTCACATACACAGGCTGATCCTAGGTGTCCTGGTCAGAGGCTACCTTTTCCACGTTGACCCTTCTTAAAGCCTCAAATTGCTTAATTGCCACCATTACCAATACTATCTTTCACAAAGGGACACCCCTCTACCTAGGAGTCCTGCTATTTAGGGTGCAGCAAGGTCTCGGATAAGTTCTGCCTTTCCATGAAGGTCTTAGGGTGGATGAATTTGGCAGATCATTTAGCCACAAAGGCAGGAGGTGGGGCAGGTCTGGATGGGTGGTGGGCTGAGGAGAGAAGGGAACAGCAAGCAGGCATGAAGAAGACTGATTTCGGGGCACTGAGGCTGATGGGTTGTGCAGGTTGGTGGTGGAGGTGGTAGAAAGGGGAGGTAGCATGAAATTTGCTAGGACAACAAGGGGACTGGTATCTCCACCCTGACTCCTGTTCCCAGGGAACCTTGTGACAATGGTCCTTTTAAGGATGGTGCTCAACTTAAAGGCTTCTAGAATAGCAACCTGGTGTGGCCTTGGTGTACCGAGCTGGGGGTGGGTGGGCGCCATCTGTCCCAGGTGCAGACCATAGGGGTAGAGGAGGGGAGTGCATTGTCTGTCAAGAATTTTTTTTTTTTTTAAGATTTTATTTATTTGACAGAGAGCAGGAGAACACAAGCAGGGGGAGTGGCAGAGAGAGAGGGAGAAGCAGACTCCCTGCAGAGCAGGGAACCTGACATGGGGCTCGATCCCCTACCTGGGATCACGACCTGAGCCAAAGGCAGTCGCTTAACCGACTGAGCCACCCAGGCGCCCTGAGAATTTAAAAGCAGTAATGAAACAAACTGATTTTTATGATCATCACGTGCCAACAATTCACTGCGGTGATAAAATACCCTCCCTGCCCGGACAGCTGGTTCAGCCTGGCCCTACCCTCTGGCCCCACTGGCCCTGTGGGATGGAGAACAACAGACGTGGGGAATCCAGAAGAGGCACATGCAGGAAAGAAACCCAAATTCCTCAAACTGGTAAATAAGAGGTTTCTCAGGACCGAACTTGAAAAACACTAACCTGGCCAAGGGCGGGACAAGAAAATCCTCAGGAGGCGGCAGCTGAGCAGAGGTTAAGCAAACATCAGTGCCAAGCCAGTGGCAGGTTGGTAAATAGGTGGCTCTCATCCTCCGCAAGCGCTCAAGATTAGTGTCTTTTCAGAGAAAAGACCTCCTCTCAGCTGTGGTGGAGAGAGAGGGCTAATGCTTCTGTTGCGAAAAATCACAGTCCCAGCAGGATCTTGAGAGAATGTCCTCAGAAACACTGGAGAAGGTGCATTTGGCCATCCTGTAGACCCCGGAACATTCCACAGGGGTGGGAGGAAGCCCAGATCCCTCCTCAATCCTACTGTGTCTAGGAGACGGGGGCCAAAGCAGTTCACACTGACACGTCCCAGAGTGTGGTCCCCACTAGCAGCCGTCAGCATCACCTGGAAACTTGTTAGAAATGCAAATTCTCAGATCCCACCACCATGAACTACCAACCTACTGACTAGAGTTAGAGACTTGGGGGCTGGGGCCAGCAATCTGTATATTAATAAGCCCTCCTGGTGATTCTGATGCCCACTAAAGTTTGAGAACCACAAGTTGGGAGCTGACTCTAGGGTTTGGCTCCCTCGGGGCGGTGGTGGCAGCTCACCTCCCTGCCGTCTCCCCATTCTGGGCACCTGGGGCTCTGGGGCTGTAAGGGTGAGTGATATGACAGTTCTAGTGAAGAAGACACAGATCATCTTTTTTTTTAATTTGTGAACAACATTAGCTACTAGGTCTGTGTTATGAAAGCTTCCAAGGAAAGACAATGTTTTTTTTAAAGATTTTATTCATTTATTTGACAGAGAAAGACACAGCGAGAGAGGGACACAAGCAGGGGGAGTGGGAGAGGGAGAAGCAGGCTTCCCGCTGAGCAGGGAGCCCGATGCGGGGCTCGATCCCAGGACCCTGGGATCATGACCTGAGACGAAGGCAGATGCTTAACCGGCTGAGCCACCCAGGCGCCCCCCTAGGAAAGACAATTTAATAATTCGTGTCAGTGTCTCATTCTTTTTACATCTGGGAAATTTAGTCCAATGGTCTAACCCAATCCTTATTGTTTGGGCAAGTTCTTCAAATTGTCTAATCTAAATCTCTTCTACTATACTTGCAAATCTAAATTTGTGGTGATTTGTTATAGCAGCCATGGGAAACTAATAAATGAGGCTCTGGGCCTGTAGTCAGGCTAAGGCTACCTATTTGTCCCCAACTCCAAGAAAGGTCCTGCAGTCTCTGGACCTGAGGAGTTGGGTTGGGATGTGGGGCTTTCTGTGAGATACCGGCTGCAGTAAATCTCGGGAAGTCCTGGATTGGGTGTGGTGGAAAGTCTGGATCCACGGGGCATCAACACTCGTAGCCGCTTTCAAGAATGTTCTCGGGGAGGCACGGATAGCCTGGGTATCAACATGGCAGGTGGTGTGGAGAGATACAGCTTTGGTGGGATTTGCCAGGTCTGCCCCAGGAACAAGTAGGCAGGAGAGGCTCAAACTCTCATTTGGATTTGTTTGAAATAGTGCATCTTTTTTTTTTTTTAATAGATTTTATTTATTTATTTGACAGAGAAAGACACAGTGAGAAAGGGAATACAAGCAGGGGAAGTGGGAGAGGGAGAAGCAGGCTTCCCGTGGAGCAGGGAGCCCGATGCAGGGCTCGATCCCAGGACCCTGGGATCATGACCTGAGCCGAAGGCAGATGCTTAATGACTGAGCCACCCAGGCGCCCCGAAATAGTGCATCTTTCCTGGGTTTTGAATATCCCTTGCTGTTGTAGAGAGAGTATAGGACTTAGTCTTGGTTCCATCCCAGCCAGATCACTTAATGTTGGTGCAACCTCACACAAGTCACATAACTTCTAGCCTCGGTTTCCTCACTTAGAAAATGCACTTTGCCATTGTTGTTATCAAGGGAGCTGTTACAAAGTATAAAAAAGACAATACATAAAGCATGTGGCACAGGATTGGCCAATGAGTTTTTCTGGAGAAGGACAATTTGTGGGGTTCTCTCCAGCTTGGTGAATGGTTGTAGAACCAAGTATGAGTACTTTCCTGCTTGCTCATGTGGGAGCCAAGGTTAGTCAGAGATTTAGAGCTGCTGAGAGTGCACCAAAGCAGGCAATCCACTCCTTAGCCCCTTTGAAATAAGATCTACAGATGATTTATTCCTTTAGGTTTAGGGAAAGGATGTGAGAGGGGAAATTGCATAGCCCAAGGCATTGATGGACTGGGTTCTTGGGGCCTCAGGCATGGCTCTAGCAGGGAAGAAGAGCAGAACAGCTTGGGGTCACCCTGGCCAATGACTCCACAGAACAGGCATCTTTCCACCTCCTACCAACCCCCTGGAACAGCCCTGCCTGGGCCTCTCCAAGCCTGGTCTGTTTTCCTGACATATAGCCAATGTGATTTTATGGTATCTGGGAGGCAGAAGACTGGTGTCCAACCTTGACCCTAGGTGTCTCTTTCATACCTACCACTCTAGAGTGGACTCACCATGGTGGCAGCCTGCTCCCCCTGCACACTGAAGTTAAACGAGAGCCACTTGGGAAGGCAGCTCTGGAAAGGCAGAATTGCCAAGTGAGCCTCTCTTTGGCTTCCAACTACTACTCACCCTCACGGCAAGCCCATGGCTTCCGATCAAAGCCCTTCGCTCTGGACCCTTACTCATTGGACCCCCACCCCATGTGCTCCTGGGTAAGCAAGAGTTTACGATAGACCCTTGAGAATCCAGAGGATGATACTCCAGTACTTTCTGACTCCCCAAATTTGAGAATAAAATGAGAGTAAGACAATTACAAATTCTTGATTTTCTCTTAATTCATATTTCCATGGAGAGTCAAATATTCTTGTGCTTGCCTTCACAGTGCTCATTAACTATAGTTAACCACCTTTCCAAATTTCCCTGAAGTTTTCTCTCTCACCTGATGGCATTTTTCACATAGAAACAAATTTTAAAAAATCACCTGCCAGAGTCACTTTGTGCTTGTGTTTGGTGAAAAGAGAGCAATGGGGCTGAGTCTGGCTGTGGTTGCTGCTCAGCTGTCGGGGCTCCTTCTGTTAGCTTTGGGTTGGTACCTTAACAAAGTTACAAATGGCTACATTTCCTAGGACTTTGGAGTTGCTTCAAACTGTGGGGCGCCTGGGTGGCTCAGATGGTTAAGAGGCTGCCTTCAGCTCAGGTCATGGCCTCAGGGTCCTGCGATCGAGCCCCATGTTGGTCTTCCAGCTCTGCGGGGAGCCTGCTTCTCCCTCTGCCCCTCCCCCAGCTTGTGCTCTCTCTCTCTCTCTCTCTCTCTCTCAAATGAATAAATAAAATCTTAAAAAAAAATAAATGAAATGAAGCTGGTATTCTGAGGTGCTAAGGTCTTATCTTCCCTCTGCACCCCACATAACCACTTCACTCTTCATGAGCTAGAGCTGGTGGCTAGGAAAGCCGTCTGTGCTAATGCAAGCTAATCCACCTCAGGGTGTTTGCTCCATAATCCAAGTGAGTTTTAATTTGGTAAAGGACCAAATGTAAATGAGGTGGGTTTTTTTTTTTTTTTTTTTTGAATTGTTATTTGGGGGGATTGTTTTTATTCCACATTTGTGTACTTTGTATAGTCTTCAGGCTATGATTTTTAAAATAAAAAAAAGTTTCATTGAGGTATAGTCAACATGTACTATTACATTATTCTCAGGTGTACAACATAGTGATTCAAAAATTACATACATTACAAAATGCTTACCACGATTAGTGTATTATGATCTTATTGACCACATTCCCAATGCTGTGCTTTTCATCCCCATGACATTTATTTTATAACTGGAAGTTTGTATCTCTTAATCCCCTTCACTCGTTTTGTTCATCCCCTCACTGCTCTTCCCTTTGGTAACCATCAGTTTGTTCTCTATGAGTCTGTTTCTGTCTTTGTTGTTTTTGTTTTTTAGATTCCATATATAAGTGAAATCACATAGTACTTGTCTTTCTCTGTGTGGCTTATTTTATTTAGCATAATACCTCTAGGTCCATCCATGTTTTCACGAATGGCAAGATTTCATTTTCATTTTTTTTTTATGGTTGAATAAAAATTCCATTGAAAATGTATACCACATTTTCTTTATCCATTAATCTATCAATGGACATTTGGGTTGCTTCCATAAAATGGCCATTGTAAATCGTGCTGCAGTACTCATAGGGGTACATATATCTTTATGCATTAGTCTTTTTGTTTTCCTTGGGTAAATTCCCAGCAATGGAATTGTGTGGTAGTTCTATTTTAAGTTTTTTGAGGCACCTCCATACTGTTTTCCAGAGGGGCTGCACCAGTTTATATTCCCATCAACAGTATACAAGGCTTCCCTTTTCTCCATATCCTCGCCAACACTTATTATTTCTTGTTTTTTTAACACTAGCCATTCTGACAGATGTGAGGTGATAGCTCACTGTGGTTTTGATTTTCATTTCCCTGATGGTTAGGGATGTTCAGCACCTTTTCATGCGTCTGTTGGCCATCTGGATGTGTCTTCTTTGGAACAACATCTATTCTGGTCTTCTGCTCATTTTAATCAGATTATTTTTCTGGTGTTGACTCCTATGAGTTCTTTACATGTTTCAGATATTGACCCCTTATCAGATGTGTCATTTGCAAATATCTTGTCTGATTCAGGTTGCCTTTTTGTCTTGCTGATGATTTATTATGCAAAATTTTTGAATTTGATGTCGATTTTTAATTTATTTATTTTAAAGAATTTATTTATTTATTTGACAGAGAGATAGCGAGAGCAGGGACACAAGCAGGGGGAGTGGAAGAGGGAGAAGCAGGCTTCCTGCCAAGCAGGGAGCCTGATGCGGGTCTCGATCCCAGGACTCTGGGATCATGACTTGAGCTGAAGGCAGACACTTAACAACTGAGCCACCCAGACGCCCCTGATGTAGATTTTTTAAAAGAACTGCAATGGCCATTAGGAAAGAATTCCAGCTGTACATGGGGGTAGGATAAATGAAAGAAAATTATTTTAATGTAAACTTGAAGCATTCAGAAGATTTTTGTTGATTAACAAATTAACATTTATTAGTAAAAATAAATATCAATTTTTAATTATATTAATTTCTAAGAAGATGGAAGAGAAGTTTTTTGTGCCTTGTAGGTACTGGATAATACAATGATGATATCAGTTCTTTGTCTTTAAATCTCTAAGTCTTTCTACCTTCATCACCATTAATAAAAATATATTGTGCGGTTCAATGATGCTTATAGAGCTTTGCACAGGTGTCATATTAATTTTACTTTAAATCAGTGGCTCCCGGGGGCCTGGGTGGCTCAGTCGTTGAGCGTCTGCCTTCGGCTCGGGTCATGATCTCAGGGTCCTGGGATTGAGCCCCGCATCGGGCTCCCTGCTCAGTGGGAGGCCTGCTTCTCCCCCTCCCACTCCCCCTGCTTGTGTTCCCTCTCTCGCTGTGTCTCTCTCTGTCAAATAAATACATTAAAAAAAAATCAGTGGCTCTAAACTGGGGCGATTTAGCTCCCCAAAGGACATTTAGCAATGTCTGGAGAACCAAACTAGATAGGCTACTGGCATCTACTGGGTAGAGGCCAGGGATAGCTGCAAAATGTTTTATAATGCATACTCTTACCTCCACTCTAACGAAGAATTATCCACATTAAAATGTCAATAGTGCTGAGGTTGAGAACCCCGGCTGTAAATCACGGATTCTCCACCTTTGAGAGCTAATGTATATTGAAAAATGTTACTGATGTGAGTGTGTTGATTTTGGGCCCCAGGAGGCAGGAACATTCAAGATTTTGAACTCTAGCTTGTATGTAAGTACAACACCAAACACTGTAATACTGCCCTGTCTTTGTAAATGGTACTCACGGTCATTTGCTGGAATTTCAAAAAGAGTAAAATAAATCGATTCTGACTCTTCCACGGATTAGGTGTGAGACCTGGGTTTGTCACTTAAGTGCCCTGGGCCTCAGTTTCCTCATATAAAACGGAAAGTTTACAATACCCAACCTGTAAGGTACTGTTCGGTTTTTACACTCTGGGCCTATAAAAGTGAATGAAACACTCAAATGTTACCCTTCCTGTCCTCTGGGCGCTGATAAGCCAGGCCCCCTGGCCCTAATGATCCTTCAAATCAGGGCGACTTTTCTTTTCCCTCCTCTCATTACCTGATCAATTTCCGGGACCATTTTTATAAAAATGATACAATCTGAAGGCCCTGGGGTTTCAAATAGCTCCTGGTAAGTTAGAACTCAATAAATATTTCATGGTTAAACCCAAAATAGCAACCTGGCTCCTCCCTACTATTAAACAGATTGAAAAAGTCTCCACAGTGGGAAGTGGTGGGAAAAGAGTATCTCAGCCATTGAAGACATATGTGGAGAGGGCGGTTTTATCCTGCTGGCTGTATCAAAGAGACAGACTCCTAAAGTGTATTCAAGGGTGACCTGCCAAGATCAGCACTTTGTCCAGATAAATGCAAGGCCTGGGGTCAGAGGTAAGGCATATGCATATGTTTGCATTTTGGGAAGGAGAGGCGGTAGCTTTCCCAGTCCTTGTTATGGCTGTGTAGAAATAAGCACATTAATAAGTCAGAACTCAGTAATAACCACTGTGTAAATAAGTTTAATAACCCTCCCTGACTTGAATCCAAGTATCAGGACTGCAGACAGTTGGTTGAAACTGGTCCCTTCTGTGAAAAGATAAAATTGGTGGAATAGACTTCTCTTTGACAACTAGCCACTGGAGACATTCATCTAAAAACCAACAAAATTGCTCCCCTTGTCCATAGGAATCTGTTCTTCTCCTGTGGGTTTGCTAATAGTTGGTTGGCCCTGGCACTTAATAATGATCAAAGGTGGACAGAGAAGTTCTGCGCCATTGACTAGGCAGAGAGGGGGGATTTGGAAATTACTGGCTGGGGCCTGCTCCCATGGTTTCTTGGCCAGCCAGGAACCCATTCTCCCATCCCTCTACCCATCAGATTGTTCTGGGCAGCCTTCCCCCAATCTGGCCCATTCTGCCGAGCTTTAAGGCAAAGCTGGCACTCGGAAACCCCCGTTTTATGAATGTCTCCGTTACAGATTTCTGGTCTTAATTACGGGGTTGGAGAAGTGATGTGTGCTTTCTAAGATTAGCTTTTACACCAGCTACTGTAACTGGCTGGGCTCTTGCAGAAGCAGCCTGGCAGCTGGAGAGAAATGGCTTTATGTGATGGGGCAAAGAGTCATCCACGTGCTTTGGGGGAAGTGTTTTACAGAAATCCTTTTTTACTGTGTGGTTTATGTGTGCTGGCTGAGGATTCTGACTTGGAAAGGAAAAAGGTAAATAAATGATAGTAGTGGGTCAGTTATATTTTTTAAAAGTTTGGAAGTTAATGATTTCAGGACCATTCTGAGAAGCGTGACAGCATAGGATCTGTTTCAACCAGATGTTTCCTTCATGCAGCACACATGATTGAATACCGGTGGCTACGGCTGGGCTGTGTAAAGGCGATTCAGTGGTCAACCACCCAGCCTAAGTCCCCGCCCTAAGGGGTCTTGCAGTCTAGTCTTTGCCCACTTGTTTTCACCTCACTGAAATGACTGCCATACAGTTTTTCTTTTGGGCACTTGTATCATCCCTCTTTGGCCATAATAATGTAACAAACCACCCCGAGGCTCAGTGACGGACAACAGCCAGGCTTGATTAAGCCTATGCGTTTGCAGGATGGCAGTTTAGGCTGGGCTTGTCTGGGCAGTTCTTCTGGTCTTGCTCGGGCTCACGAATAGGATCGACTCGGGGCTTGGCTGATCGAGGACGGACTCAACTGCGAGGCTCTTCTGGTCTCAGCGGAGTTGACGCGCACGTGAGTCTGACAGTTGATTGGCTGTTGGCTGGGCGTCATCGGGTCATGTGCTTCTCATCCTCCAATGGGCTAGCCTGGGCGTGTTCTCCAGCTGAGAACCAGCAACCACAGCTGAGCCAGCAGTGGAGGGCGGCTTTTTAAGCCTTGGCTTGTATCAGGGGGTAGTTGCGGGGTAGTTGCGGCAGGTCAGGAACCGGGAGTGAAAGCGTGGGCAAGTGTGTGCCACCTATTGATCCGTGGAGCTGGGCCTTTTCTTTTACATAAGTAATGGAGAAATATTAAGAATAATCTGAAAACGGGATGAAAGTTGAAAGTGACATTGGAGTTAAATAATGTAAAAGTCCCTTAAAAGAAAGACTCTTTGTCTAATTGCTTGTTTATTTTCTGCTTTTATTGAAACACTAGTGTCAGTAGGTGGATGGAAACGCTGTAGTGTGGGGGTTCAGCTGGCTCCAGAACAGTTTTCATGAAACAAAAACCTCCCCGCTTCCGCCCACCCAGTTCAGGCTCTTGGTGGGTCCAGTGGCTTTGCCCTTTTCAGCGACTTCGTGCATACCCAATGTCCTACAGCTACCCTGTAAATGTGTTTTTCTTTGTAAGGAGGACCCGGTGGGTAAGTGTGAATAAGATGAACTGGCGATCATCTCCAAACGCAGGAAAAACACTTTTTTTTTTTTTTTTCAGTAGGCTCCACCCCGCAAATGTGGGGCCTGAGAACTCAGGACCCTGAAATGAAATCGGGAGTCGGTGGTTTAACCCACTGAGCCACCAAGTAGCCCCAGGAAAAACACTTTTATTTTTAAAAATTTATTTTTATTTTATTATTTTTTTAAAGATTTTATTTACTTGACAGCACAAGTAGGAGGAGGGGTAGAGGGAGAAGCAGAACCCCCTGAGCAGGGAGCCTAACCTGGGGCTGGATCCCAGGATCCTGGGATCATGACCTGAGCTGAAGGCAGCATAACCAATGGAGCCACTCAGGCACCCCGGAGAAACACTTTTAAATACATATTTTACTATTAGCACCAGGAAGATGCGTATATATCTGTCTCTATATCCGTATCTATATTTAAGCCTAGCAAATGAGGCTGTGCCTGAATGCTCATTAGTGTGTTTATATTTCAAACAAGTTGCTTTTCACGGTTGAGGTTCATGCTCAGCCAAACCTTTCTAGAGTTGATATTTGTGGTTGAGATAAAACATCCCCCGCCCCCAAACTTCAGCAACAAAATCTATTGCTATAGTTCTCAACCTGGGCTGCACATTAGAATCACCTAGGGACCTTAAAAAAAAAAAAAAATCCTAATGTTAGAATCGCTGAGGTTAGGACACACGTGTCAGGATTTTACAAAACTCCCAGGTGATTCTAATGTATAAGCAAGGTTAAGAATCACTGCAATGAGCTTGGTTTGTGAACATTCCCGATGAGGGTGGTTTCTTTGTTGGGCTTGTAGCTTTCACAGTATGTTTCTGCTGGTGCCTCTGTGCTGGAAGAACCACCCCATCCCTGATTGCTAATCTTCCCTGTAGTTGTGGTTTTCCCAGGAAGCCACTACAAAGCAAAACAAATTCCCTGCAACTGTTCTTTGCATTTTCTCCATTGGTTTCTGCTGCCCACCTACTGCCTTTCATGTTGGTCTCCGCTTACTCATTCCCCAGGGATGAAGTTGTGCAGAGCAATGCCCTGTTCCCTGGAAGGCCAGCACACCGGGTGCCATGACTTAGTACTGATGAGCCCGCATTCAGGTCCCTTTCAGGCAGGCTTTACAGCAAAGGCCACCTTTCTCCGGTGCTGTGAGGAATACACAGGATAACCCCTGTGGAACCAGCAGTTTGCATGAGCTGGACTCCATGGGGAGAAGCAGAGAGTTACATTATTCTTGTTCACCATTGCTTTTCAAATGGGTTCTTTTGGCTTTTCCTTCCCTATCCCTGGAAGAATCCATAGATATTTGCTCCCTTTCAGGTATTTTCACTTTGCTTTCTGGTATTAAACAATTATGATGTGAATCAAAATTTCAAGTTTTCCTTGAACTCCAGGACTGATCCAGTCTTGGGAACGTGGGAGGCGGGGGCGGGGGTTTGGAGTGAGCTTTGTTCTGTGATTTCTCTTTCTTGTTTATTTCTCTTCTGTTTCTTTGCTGCTGCTAGTGCTTTGTAGTTTTAGTCTGATACTAGCGCACTTGTATTCTGGGGTGGATGCCCCCTGGGTGTCAGATACCCAGATGCTGGCTTTCTCTCTTTTGGGGTGCTTTGTAGGTTTTAGGACCCCTTTCCCTAAAAGGGTGTCAGGTACTGCCTGCTGCATTGTTCCCTGACTTGTGGGCTCACCTTCCTACTGACCATTGACTGTTCCCTTCCCTTGAGCTTCTTGCTGCTGGGGATCACTTTGCCTTTGGAGTTGAATCTTTTTAAGGTGGCTCACGTGGAGCTGTCCTCCATGATGTCCACTGCTCCTGGGAGATAGTTTCTATTTTCTGCTCACCCAGCTGTGGAAGGGCAGGCTGTGCTCAAACCTTTTCATGCTCTGCTCTGGTTGCAGTGCTAAGAGCTCTGAATTTCTGCAGGTTCACATGCATCAAGCTGAAGGCCAAAATGTTAATCTCTTTCAGGCAGATACACCCCCCTCTAAGGCTTGAGTGGAGGTGGGAATGGCTCTCCGTGTCACCCAACTGAAATGAACAGGATTCTCTAAATACAAGGTCACAACTGTCTTCCAAGAAATCCTTGCTCCCCAATCTTCCTTTACTTATTTTTAGTTTCTCGTTTTGGCTACAGATAAGTGATGGACTATACAGTTCATAGAACCAGCTTTCCCCCCTCTTGTTAAATTGTGAAACAATCCCAAACTTTCAAAAAACCCTGGAAGGTTACTATAAAGAACTTCCCACACCCTGAAACTTTGAAAGTAAATTTTCAACCTGTATCCTTTCATCCTAGAATATTTTAGAGGGTGTTACCTACAAAGAAACAAATGTAACCACAGTACAACCAATAGAATCAGGAAATTCACGTTGATATCTTGCTATCATCTTACCTCACACCCTGTTCAAGGTTTGCCAGTTATCCTAATAACACCCTTAGAGCAATAGGATCTGGTTCAGAATCCTGTACTGGATTTAGTTGTCATCTCTTAGGCCTCCTTCGGTCTGGAACACACTGTGATTTTTATCACCTTGACATTTTGAAGTTTACAGGCCAATTATTTTGTAGCACATCCCTCAATTTAGATTTGTCTGATGTTTCCTCATGATTAGATTCAGATTATGCATTTTTTTGGCAGGAATACCACAGCAGTTAGGTTATGTTCTTTTCATTGCCTCTTATCAAGTGGTACAGAGTCTCTTTATGCTCTTCCTGGTGCTGTCACCTTTGATCACTTAATTAAGTTGGTGTCTTCTAGGCTCTCCCACTGTAAAGTTACTCTCTTCCTCTGTGTAACTGATATATTTTGTGGGATGGTATTTTGAAACTGTATAAACATCTCATTCCTTATCACACATTCAATTGATTCATCTATTTATTTACATTTATACAGACTCATGGTTTCCCATTACATTGAATGAATTTTAATTCTTATGTATTTTGATGCTTGGACTGTCCCTGGTTTGGCCATTGGGATCACGCTAAGGCTGGATTCTGAATTCCTTTCACAGAACCCTGTCATTTTCGGAGTGTTTCCTGGCTTTCTGGCGCAGTAAGATGTTCTCGGCTCACCTGTACTTTTTTGTGCTCCAGCCCGGGAATCAGCCATTTCTCCAAGGAGCCCAGGCTCTTTTGGTAGAAAATGTTATTTTAGAAGCCAAGATCTGAGTGCTAAATATGCTCATCGTTCTTGGGGGATTGCTGCTCCTAGACCTTCTCAACAGCCAGAGCTGTGTGTGTGTGTGCGTGTGTGCATGTTGGTGCATACACACATTAAATCTCCATCTTTTGAAAACCATGAGTTCACACAAATGTCTCCAATTGTAATCCAACACCATGGCTCAGGCTTGCCTTCCCCCTTTCTGTATTTATAACTCTCCCAACAGTGAGGGAACCTTGCTTTCATTATATATGTATTTATTCATTTGATTAATTTCTTTGTATCCAACCACTTCTCCTGCCATCCCTTCCCCAGCAGGGCTGCCCTCCTCACTCTGTTGAAACTCTGAAACCCTATTATGAGCCACTGTGGCTTCCCCCACCCCAGAACTACTACCTTGCTTTGCCCCAACTAATGGCTTTAGGATTGACTTGTTCAGGAAGGGAACAGGAGCTCAAGGGGCCACTGAACCAGTTTTGAGTCACCAGTTAGCAAGTCTCACATAGAGCACAGGGGTTCTCTCTGGGGTTTATAGGTGCCCAGAAGGTAGATGCAGAAAATTCAGGAGTCTGTCAACTTTGAGAAATCACATCTTTATTTTCTTACTTATAACTGCATTTTACTGTTTTCCTCCAGTATGAATGTGGACAACACACCACAATAGTATCAGCAGTGACTGTGACTTACCAAGAAAAATTATATGTATGTATATACATACATATAATGTTTTTTTAAGTAGGCTCCACACCCAGCATAGAGCCCAGCGTGGGGCTTGAACTCATGACCCTGAGATCAACACCTGAGCTGAGATCAAGAGTTGGATGCTTAACCGACTGAGCCACCCAGGTGCCCCCACACATATTTCCACATAACAGTTGTTGCAGAAAATATTAGTGCTCATCATTCGTTTAAGATTATGATAGTTATGAGCTGCTCCTTTAGATCTTATTCTAAAATAAGTCTATGTTATCACAAAATTATTTTTAAGTTATTTTGATAATTGTCTTTAAACATATTTAGTGTCCTTTATAATCTTTATAGATTTTATTTTGTGCCTTAAGAATAATGATCCTGAGGAGTGGGCCACAGTCTTCACCAAATTGCCAAAGGATTCCAGGGGAACAAAAATGCTTAAAACCTCTCCCTTTGTCTTCTCTTTTAAATATGAAAGTGTGCAGGTAGATGGGAAATTTCTGTACTTTTCACCCAATTTTTCTGTGAACCTAAAACTGCTCTAAAAAATAAAGTTCATTGCTTAAAAAACAAAACAAAACAAAACTTGGGGTCTGAACTCGATGGGAAAATCACTCTCTAAGAAGCCATGACATGCATCTGAAATTGCTCTCCCTGGTAGGTTGAGGGTCACTTCTGGGGTAATAACTCCCTGGCATGCCTGGCCTCTTTGACTCTGGGCTGAGCATGCTCCTGAAGCCAGAGGACACCCCGGGGTCAGGGAGATGCAGGAAGTCATTGCCAGGTAGACCTGTCCGCAGGTGACCTTTGGGGTGGACTGAGGGGATATGGTTGGGCCACCAGTTTGTCTGCCAGCCACATTCCCTCCCCTCTGGGGCTCAGCTCCTTCGTCGTAAAACGGGGAGGCACAGTTTCTACTACAATATGAAGACTATGCTTGGCCCTGGAGGCAGATAGCAGGAACCGCGGGAATGAAAGAGCCCTCTGCTTTGCATCTTCTCAGGTGGCAGGGTTGACGGTGTCGCCCCGAGCTTCCCCTCTCTTCTCACCCCCTCTTTCCTGAGGTGCCAGAGGAAGGGGGAGAGGAGGAAGGCCACAGAGCTCTAACAGCTGGGCTGGTGGTCAGCCCATTTGGGGGTCAGTCTCTTCCTTCTCCCTCTCCTCTGGGCCCCAGAAAGTCTGTCCTGCAAATGAGCTGTTCCGTCTCTGCTCGCTGTCCCCCAGATTGAGTTTCTGGACCTTCACGACACTCAGGTTACGGCTCAGCCTGGTTCAGGGTATCACTTTCTGTGACATCCTCTCTATAAAGCCTCTTCGGCACTCTCTCCCCAGAGGTTCTTGACCCACATACTTGGAGCAGTTGGCTCTCCCTGGCAGAAAAGCAACATAAAGTGAGTCAGGGAAGTGGGAGGTATAGCAGAGCACCTCTAAGGGCTGCTATTTCTATTTCTATTTCTACTATTGGGATTTCTACTATAGGGCATTAGCAAATATGTCAGAACATAGGCAGCCAAGTGGGTATTGCCCTTCCAAGTGGCCACATAGGGAGTACCATTGCTTACAACGTGAATGTTACTTTTTTCTACCCCCAGAATTATTTCCCCCCAGAATTAGAGCTGGTTTATGAACCAGAAAAGAGAACCATGTCTATTGCGTTATCTTCCCATCTTTTCAGCAGAGATACTATTACTTTATTTACCATGCTTTAGTTCACGTGGCTTTTTGGTTATTTCCAAAAGTCTAATTCATCTACCAAGGCTGAAGAGAATAGATATCATCCACAGAGTTCTTACTATGTTCTAAGCACTGTGTGACATGAATTTTCTCATGAAAGTCCTACAAAGTGGTTGCAGTTATTTTTTTCTTCCATTTTTACAGATGGGGTAAATTGAGGTATAAAAAAGTTAAAGCTTGTTCAAAGTCACACAGCTTGTAGAAGTTGAATCCTGAGATTTGAACTCAGCAGTAAGACCAGCGTCTAGACTCTTTACTGATGAACTTCTTATTTATTTATTTACTTTTTGGGGTGTGGGGGAGGAGCAGAGGAAGAGGGAGAGAGAGAATCTCAAGCGGGCTCCACACCCACATGGAGCCTGACATGGGGCTCAGTCTCACAACCCTGAGATCAGGACCTGAGCTGAGATCAAGAGTCAGATGCTTAACTGACCGAGCTACCCACGCATCCTGATGCACTTCTTATTAATTACTTCATCCATTCCATGATATGTGTCAGGCACTGTTCTAGGCACCGAGGATTCATTGCTGGGCAAGACAGACAAAAACTGGGCACCTGGGTGGCTCAGTCATTAAGAGTCTGCCTTTGGCTCAGGTCATGATCCCAGGGTCCTGGGATCGAGCCCTGCATCGGGCTCCCTGCTCAGCAGAAAGCCTGCTTCTCCCTCTCCCACTCCCTCCCTGCTTGTGTTCCCTCTCTCGCTGTGTCTCTCTCTGTAAAATAAATAAATAAAATCTTTAAAAAAAAAAAAAAGACAAAAATTCCTGCCCTCTTGGAGCTTAAATTCTAGTAGAGGAGACAGAAATAAAGAATATCATACTAGATAAGTAGATTACATAGTATGTTAGAATTTGATTTAGAAAAACAGGGAAAGGGGGATTGGATGGCTGGATGAAATTTGAAATTATAAATGGATTGGTCTGTATAAGCCATTTGAACAAAGATTTGAAGGAGTAGAAGGAGTGAACCATGTTATCTGGAGGAAACTATTTCAGGCAGAGGAAAAGCCAGTACAAAGGCCCTGAGGCAGGAGCATGCCTGGTATGTTTGAGAAACAATTGAGGACACCTCCAATTTTGAAGGGACTTCTAGACCATTGGGAAGATGTTGGCTTTTACCCTGTGATGAGTGGGAGAAAAGTTGCAGGATTTTGATGCATGATCAGACTTTATTTGAACAGGACCATAATTACAGAGGAGAACTGTACAGCAGAAAGGGCAGTTATCTGTTATTAAGACAGATGTGACCAGGCCCTGTCGCAGGTGGGATGGTAGTTCAGACCAGACCCAGAAGACATCTATGCATCCAGCAGTTACATTAGAAGTTGCTACCAGGTATGTCAATTTTTCTTCAAATTGGGCAAAGCCTGAGTAACTTGGACGGGCTGGCCAGGTCTCTCTCCAACAGATTTAGAAGCAGCAGAGTAAATAAGAGAATGTGTTTGGCAGAGAAAACAGTCACCAGTGTGGTTGCTCACCATGCTTCCAATGGAACCTTGGACCAGGAGTTCGGTGACAGGAGACTCTAGACTCAGACGAGCCTAAAAAAGGTCAGGAGAGGACCTGAGACAGGCTTCCAGCTGCAAATTGGGAAGGTGGAGAAAAATGCAAAATGGGGAGGGGAGAACTACGCAGGCATTTGTGAAGGTTTGGGGAGGGTGGGTCTCTGCCTCCCGAGGGAACCAGAGAGAGGCGGGTCCACACAGGCCAGTGGCACAGGCGGGGCGTGGCCGGACACTGGTGGCCAGGGGTCCGGTCCACTCATGGAGATGGAGCAACAGAGTCTTCATGCTTGGACACGGGATGGGGCTTGGGGTCCCAGGTTTGGAGAAACAGAGTGCATCCCTCACGAGTGCATCTGGGCCCTGATGGTTGAACTCACTACTCTGGCCTCTGGCCTGACTTTCAGGAGGCTTCCTTCAGGCAGGGGCTAACCAACCATGGGCATGCGGCATGGCACTGTGAGTGTTGCAACTCTATACCAGCTCAGCCCAAGTGCACAGGTTTTCAACATTTTTAGGAGGAGTCTTGGTTCCTGTTAGCAGATCAGGAGGTTTTAATGAATGACTAACATGGCGTTTTAGGTTATCTGTCAGTTGCCTTTATCCGCGTTCTCTCTTTCCTGTTGGCATGGAGGGAGGGAAGGTCATCATGATTGTCGGGCTCTGGAAATGCCAAATGTGGAATCGGGGAGACTCCAAGATCACCGAGCTGTTGAAAGAGCAACAGCCTTCACAGGGCTCATTCCGAAGGTCCCTCTTGGACATGGGGCTGGAAGAAGGAGGAGAAAACATCAGGCAATAAACTGTCAGAGGATAGCAGGCTTCATCCTTTATCGTGCAAAAGGATCTGACTCATTGCATGTAAACCACACATCAAACTTTGAATAATGGGAACAAACATGAAGAAAAAAAGGGGACACTGACTCACTGAAGGGTAGGACCCCAACCTATCATCCTGGAAAAATGGGCATGTCTGACACATGGGGGTGCTGGTCATGCTGGTAACGGGGGCGCTGTGCTACGCTCTTCCTTACAGACCCAAGGGAGTGGGACCCCCGCTCTACCTGTTGTGCTGCCTCCCTGTGATGTTGCTGTCTCTTCACTTACTGGTGTGAGGGCTTGGGCACTGGGGAGAACGTCCCTCCCAAGCTCTCGCTCAAAGTCTTCTTGGTTTGGAGAGCTGTGAATACCACTCTCTGGTTTTGCTGATTCTAGCTCATCTGGGAGCATTAAGAGACACAATCGTGGTCCTGGAGTGTTCGAGCTGGAAGGGACCTTGGTGAGCATCTCCTCCAAATCTGTCATTGTAATGATGAGAGCTGAGAGCCAGAGGCCCAATGGCTTGTCTAAGGTTCTGCAGCTCCCTGGTCCCAAAACATGTCCTATTTTTAAAACTCCTCTTGGTTTTCCTTTTAGCAGATATTGAGCATGTATTAGATGCTAGGTGCTGTGCTGCGCATACTGGTGAACAAGGCAAAGTCCCCACCCTCATGGGACTAACAGTCTGGTGGGGGAGACAAGTCATTAACCAAATAAACCCATAAATAAAATTACAGATGGTGATAAGAGCCATGAGGGAGGTAAACAAGGGTAAGAGACAGGGAATGGCTGAGGGTTTTGGGGTGACTTTTTTTTTTAGAGAGACATTGTAAAGGCTATGATTCCCCAGGTAGATAAAGGACTTCCCCAGCTACCCTGCTCTAAACCTAGCAGTCCTCCTTGATGCCTCTCTTAACTCACCTCCTGTGTCCATCGCATCAGTGACTCAACTTAGACCAATCGTCCTCAAACTGCCCCTTTCTTTCCACCTCATCTGCAGTCATCACTCCTAGCTCGAGCCACTGTCCTCTCACTTGGACAACCACAGTGGCCTGATGCTCCCTCTGCCCCCTACAATCCCTTCTCCATACCGCAGCAGGATAGAGATCTTTTAAAACCTAAATCAGATCTTGTCATTCACTCAGGTAACTCCCCCTCCCCCATGCCAATGGCACCTCGTCACACCTCCAGTGACGTCCAAGTTCCTGACTTCTCCTGCCTCATTTCCCTGCTCTCTCTCTTCCTCTCTCTGCTCCCGCCACATTGACCTTCTTGCTATTTCTTGTGTACTCCAAGCCTGTCTAAATTACAGTTTTTGGAAAATAATGAAGGCTGTTCCTTTCTAATGCCTCATTCTTCCATATGTAACTGGCCATTAAGTAGGGCGCTACCTGGCTTGGGCCAGTACTAGCACCCCCTGCTACTCTCAAAGTTGTCCCAGTTTGGGCAATACAATTACATTGTTATCCTGTCATTAAGGATTTGGGCGGTAGTCCTGCACATGGCTTTCTCCCTTCCACCTTCCCTCTTTCCCTTAAATACATGTAGAATAGCTACTAGGTACCAGAAATGTACTAAGTACTGGAAGGTGGAGGTACCTGAAAATAAGCCTTGGTTATGCCCTCAAGGAACTTTCAAACATCTGCACGAACGGTGAAAAATAAAACAAAATCACAACAATCACAAAGGTGCGACCTAGACATTTTCAGATTCGATGTTTGTTATTTTGTAGACAAAATGGCTGGCTATTGGCTTAAACATTTTACAGTTTACCCAGATGTTTGGCACCACCTAGACACGGCCTGATTTCCCTCTCCCCACCAGTCTCTCCTAGCCCCCCCCCCCTTTCCTCCCTCGTTTGTTCCCATTACTCAAGGTTTGGCAGGTTTCATGCTTGTACCGTGCCACAACTTCACATGGAACATGATTAAGACCAAGGCCTTGGGTCTTTCCTGCCTTCTGACAGTTCACTACATAATTTTCTTATTCTTTCTCTTCCTTCCAGACCCAAGTCAGCCAGGCAGGATCTAAATTAGCTTCTTGATGGCCCTTGTATTCCTGCCAAGAGTGTTTTTTGATTGCTTGGCCTCCCAGTTCCATGGATTCCGGCTCTTCCATGGTGCCCTTGGGGAAGCACATGGAGGCTTCGCAGCCTCTGGAGTGCTGTTTGTCTGCTGGACTCTCCTCGCGCAGGGTGAAGAAGCCCACCCTCCACGTGGGAGCTGAGAGAGGCTCCATGGGTGGTTCTGAGAGAGGTCAGGGGTTGGGGGCTAAGGACCGGGAACAGAACCTCTTCTTTTTGGAGAATTGTTCTCCGGTGGTCATCTATCCCTCCTCCTGGCTTGGCTGGCTATAGAGTTGGTGACTGTTTACATGGGATGGCATAAGAGGACCCAAATCTTACTCCTCCCACAGTGGCTCCTCTTTCATCTACATTGGATTCTTAGAACCTCACCTCTAGTTTTATCTTCCATGGATCTTCTTGATAAGAGAGAACCTATTAGCTAGCAAATGCGTCAGGTGATAAGTAAATGAACTGAGTAACCCCCTCTTCCATCATCTCTAGAGATGTAGAACTCTGAAGACCAATATGTTTTTGATGAGCCTGAAGAAAGTTTAGGGGAAATTCAGGATTACTGGGCTCCCTTGGGCGTGGGGAGTGCCTCTGGGCTGAGACTGGGTAATTGAGGATAGGAGAGAGGGTCCTGGAGGAGATGCTACGGAAGTGGGGAGGGAGTGGTGGAGGCATTTTGAGGACCGGCTGCCTAGGGCATGACAATGGTGAACCCTGGGACCCTGCTGTGTACTCCTAGCATGGCCTTGAATGGGGTGGTGGTGCCATGGGTTGGAAATTCATTCTCTTTGTCTCTCAAGAGGCTAAGGAAGTGGGGGTGGTAGAGATGGTCTACATTCTGTGCTCAGGAAAGGTCTGCCAGGCTAGAGAGATGGAGAACCAGGGTATGGTGGAATGTGCATCTGGCATCAGGAGAGGGGGCACATCTAGGGACACAAACCCTTTACCATATAGAGAATTTCCCACATTTTCTCAAGGCCAGCAGGGTCATATGTATATAAAAGTCAGAGCTTAAATCTATGCCTTTTTTTTTTTTTTTAAAGATTTTACTTATTTATTTGAGAGCGAGAATGAGAGAGAGAGAGAGAGAGCATGAGAGGGGGAGGATCAGAGGGAGAAGCAGACTCCCTGCCGAGCAGGGAGCCCGATGTGGGACTCGATCCCGGGACTCCAGGATCATGACCTGAGCCGAAGGCAGTCACTTAACCAACTGAGCCACCCAGGCGCCCCAAATCCATGCCTTCTTAAGAGAATTTGTAACCTAGGGACACAGATAATTTTACCGTGACCGGGGGGGATGTGACTTGATCCCAGCTACAGGAGGTCCTTCATTATAAGGTGTTATTGGACCCAGATGTTACATGTCTGATAGAGGCAGTATGGGTGAGACTTACCACCAAAATCTGTATTCTACTTGGGCAGAAAAAGGCCCTTGGAAGGAACGAGTTGGGACTGATAGAGACAGTCCTATTGGACCAGGCTAGGGCTGCCTTGGGCTGTCCCCAGAGAAGGATGGTGTGAGTCATGGCCCTGCAAAAGTGGGAGGGACTTGGCTTTTCCCAGCAAGGCCAGGTGATCTGTGGAGAGTTGGGAAGGGACTGAAGGCTCATCATTTCTTTGCTGGAGGAAGGAAACAACCAGGGAATAATAAACCATATAAATGGAAAACATGTTTCCTAAAACAAGGCTGTATGTCAGCTACAGACAGGGCTCATGAGACAAATTCTTTTGTGAGGATGAAGCTTCATAAGAACACACACATGTATCATTCACACACGTGAATTGTTCAATGCCTGTGTATGTACATACGTCCACACATACACATCCCTACACATGGAAATGTATACACATCAACCTCACATTGTAGGAAACATGAACGTATACTCAGATACACACATATATACATACCACATAATATTGGCATTGATTTGCTGCATATGTATGTATATACATACTCAGATACATAAGATGGAGACACACACATAATAAGCCAACTCCCAAGTATCTATCATTATCCAGTATCTATTATCCAGCATCTTTTTCATCCGAGAATGGCTTCTTTTATCAAGTATAATTCTGCAGTCATCACTTGGTTGGGGGCTTATGGAATATAATTGCTACTCCCCCCCCGACACAAATGCTAATGATTAACTGCAAAAGAAAAGAACAACAAAATTCCTAACCTAAATGCCAACTTGTATTATTTATTCTAAAGTCAGATAAAAATGAGATTTGTAGAAATGTGTCATTTGAATTTATTTGCATCTTCTTGATTATTGGTACTTGCTATAGACTGTTTGTGCCCCCTACACAAAATTCATGTGTTGAAATCTTAACCCCCAGTGCAATGGTTAAGACAGGAGGTGGGGCATTTCGTAGGTGATTAGGTCATGAGAGTGGAGCCTTCATGAATGGGATTAGTGCCTTTATGAAAGAGCCCTCGCGAACTGCCTTGCCCCTGAGGACACAGTGAGGGGATAGCTGTCTATGAACCAGGAATCTGCCAGGGCCTCGATCTTCGACTTCCCAGCCTCCAGAACTGTGAGAAGTAAATTGTTCATAATCTCCCCAGTCTATGGTATTCTGTTAATAAGTTGGTTGGGTTTCATTGGTGCTTTAGTCTTTTTTCCTTTTTATCCCCCTTCTTTCTGGCAAGATGAACTGACTTGTACAAGTTAGGAGCATCTTTGACATGATGGGCAGAGCCAGGTGTGGGGCATGACTCATAATCCTCACACCTGCTCTGGTGTGTATGCGCTCATGTGCGTGCATGCACACACACACACCATACACTTGTGTTTAAATGTCGGGTCTTTAGCCCTTGAAAAGCTATAATAAAATTGAGGACAACTTCGTCCTGCTGAGTTTTTCAAGCCTCTGGTGACAGAGTGCTGTCCTCAATGATGGACTGTATTATTACAAAGTCCATGAACTTGGAATTGGTGCTTGACACTGGTTCTACATTTTTAATGCCAAAAAAAGGCCTCCTCTTGGGTGTGTGTTCAATTACTATAGACTGTTGGGGACATTAATAAGTGGAAACACTCTGATGTAACTTCTAGAAAGAAATCTGTATTTAGGCAATCTCTCAGACCTCCTGAAAGTAATAAACAATTCAAGCTTAGGGTCATATGTATATAAAAGTCAGAGCTTAAATCTATGCCTTTTTTTTTTTTTTAAAGATTTTACTTATTCTTTCTTAGGATGTGGGGTTTTCCTGGTAATTGAATGTTCAGAAAAGAAACTTTTTTGGTTTCAACCATTTGGTTGAAAAGTTTGATCAAACGTGTTATGGCCCTTCTTATAAATCCCATGATCCATAATTGGATCTTTCTTTCATGATTGAGGATTCCACAGAGAGACCAGTGCATGTGATAAATAAGAGAGGAAGCTACTGAAGAAAGTTCAGGAGATTCTTCCTATACCTGGGACTTTTTCCTAAATCCTTGACGTCCTTTTGTTTTCTTGTTACTGTGATGACAGTTAGGACTCTGGAGACTGCTACCATCACTGCCGCGTGCCAACTCCAGAGCCCTTTCTCTGGGCCTGGCTCTGTGCGGAGGGCACCCCAGGAAGCCTGGCCACAGCCCATTTCCCAGCTAGAGACACTGGAGCTCAGGGAGTTTGAGTAACTTGCTCCAGGTCTCACAGCTGGAAGGCTGGAGGGTGGGATTCCATTCAGGTCTGACATCTGAACGTGTGCTCTCAATCACTGGGGCTTTTGCCCCTTTTCCTAAAAGGGAGCAAATTGAGGTTTTGGCAAATTAGGTTACTAGTGGCTTTACTCTATGTGTGTGTGTGTGTGTGTGTTTGTATTTGTTTCTTTTTTTTTTTTTAAGATTTTATTTATTTACTTGACAGAGAGAGACACAGTGAGAGAGGGAACACAAGCAGAGGGAGAGGGAGAGGGAGAAGCAGGCTTCCCGCCGAGCAGGGAGCCAGATGCGGGGCTCGATCCCAGGACCCTGGGATCATGACCTGAGCCAAAAGCAGATGCTCAATGACTGAGCCACCCACGCACCACTGTTTCTAGAGCCATTAAGTAAAAGCCCAAATATTTTACTGAACCCTTTTTTTTTTTTGCCCCATTTTGCAGTTAACATGCTTGGATAGACTGGTGATTTTCTACCCCCCCTCCAATTTTTTTGCTCTCTCAGAGACCCCTTCAGTTTTACTTGATTGCTTTTCTCTTTCCAGTAACCTGAAATATGAGTCTGTGACTTCTGCAACGCCTATAGTCTTTTTGCTTAAGGGTGAATTTTGGTGATTTAAGGGCTACCAAAAATATATTTAAAGTTTCTGTCCATTTCTTTGGGACTAGCAGGAGAATTTAAAAACTGGAATTTCCCTGTCTTAGTGGCTCCTTTCTGGAGGAAACCTAATCTCTGGGGATCCTTGCCAAGAATAAATGCAGAAGAGGTATTGCTTGCAGACCATCGTCCCTGGGTTCAGACAGCCGCCTCCTGTCTCCTGGCCCCAGGGTATAAATAGAGAGAGACACAAAGGAGACTGGCAGAGATCTTGCTGACAGCCCTTCCAAACTTCCAGAAAAGATGACTCGTTGCCTATAGAAAAGTCTGTCTCATGGTTGGCAGCTCTTCTGTCTCCTGTAGATGACGATTCCTTTTTAGAGCAAGGCCTTTCTGGATCCCCCTGGTATCTTTGTGTCTGTCTGCCAGTCTGGTCCCTTAGTAAGCATTTAGTAGGAACTGGGGATGAGGAAATGAGCAAGGTCTAGCTCTTACCCCTGGGAGCTTACTTGGGGAGACACATAACTAGATGACAACATGACAATGTGTCCGTGGAGAGTATGGATGAAGGCCTTAGGAACACAGGAGAGGAGCCCTAGGGTCTACCTGGGTGAGTCTAGAGTCACCTCCCAGCGGAGGTGACATTTGAGCTGGGTCCTGAGGGATAAGAAGGAGCTTTTCAGGAAGAAGGACCAGCATGAGCAAGAGACCAGATTTACCAGCCTGGCTGTTGTATTTGGAAAAGGGTGACCTGGTACCTTTAACTGACTCATTCTGCCATCCATTTCCATGAAATGCATCACCATGTTCTCGGGTGAGGAGAGAGGTGAGAAAAACAGGGAATTCCCTCCCCTGCGTAGCTTGGCAGCATCGTCCTGTTCTCTTGAATTTGCCTCTTCCATCTGGCCTTCCAGCCTGGGGTCCTGAACATTTGTGCTCCTCTTCTATCTGCATAGCTTTTTTTTTTTTAAACTGTTCTGAGGGATTGAAAAGACAAAGCTTTCGTTCCATTTACTTCCCTTAATCAAAGGCCTGTGCAGCCGCTAGCAGTTGAGTGTTTCCTCCTTCCCGGCCTCCCCCAGGGACGCACGTGGAGGTGGGAGATGGGCCGGAGGCCGAGGCGCGGGCCCCGAGCCAGTGCTGACTCCCTCAGTGGCTCTGCTCTTCCAGGCACATCAGGCCCTGTATCCTGGGGGGGCTTTCCCTCGGCTGGGGCTCTGCTCCCCAGTGAAGAGTTTCCTCATCCTCCTTGGAAATGCTCATTTTCTGGGCCTTGGTGCTTCCATGGGACCACCAGCCCTTGCCGTGCCTCCTCCACCCACTCTGTGTTGTTTGCTGTTGTGTTCCCTCTGTTCCTTTGGGTCCCAGTTTGGCGTCTGTGTGTGAGTGGGGGAGGGTGGGATTGTTCTGGATTGGGGTGACAGGGCAGGAAAGAGAATAGGGAGACTTAGACTCATTTAATGAGAGTTTGGTGCAACTGATGATTAATTGCCTGTGTTCATGCAAAGGAAAATTAAATATTGCTTGATTTTAGAATGGATTTCTTTTTTTTTAATTTTTTTTTTTTTAAGATTTTATTTATTTATTTATTTGAGACAGAGAGAATGAGAGACAGCATGAGAGGGAGGAGGGTCAGAGGCAGAAGCAGGCTCCCTGCTGAGCAGGGAGCCCGATGCGGGACTCGATCCCAGGACTCCGGGATCATGACCTGAGCCGAAGGCAGTCGCTTAACCAACTGAGCCACCCAGGCGCCCTAGAATGGATTTCTTAATTGAACTTTTATTGACTTATTGTTTGGTCAGGAATCCTGTGGTGAAATGTCAGGGTTTTGAAGACTGCTGGGTTCCCATTCATTCTGCCACATCCTTGTGCAGCAATACAACCAGGACACGAAAGTCTGGTGTGGGAGTCGGGAAAGGCTAGGAGTGCCCTTCCACCTGGCGAGATCTCCATCCCAGACAAAGGTGCTTTATTCTGGGCATATCTTTGGTCCAGGCTTGTTCTGCTCAGGCCTTCTTTATCAAGGCGTTTTGCCAGCTCTGGGGTAGTTGCAAGCAACGACAGCCTTAGCTGCCATTCTTCCACAAACAGGACCTCACATCATCCAGGTGGCTTCCTTCGTGGGAGCCAAAGTGGATGGAGCTCCTATGTTGCAGCCCTCAGTGTTGGCAGACACAGAACATCAGGGGGAGGAGTGAGCTTGGAGACCGTCTGTCCTAACCCTCAGGAGCCCACACTCTGCAATAGCTTGTCCAATGGCAGAAATAGGATTGGACCCCTGGACTCACCCGTTCCTAGCCTGGTGGCTTTTCTACCCCACTTAGCCGCTACTCCGTGTGCAAGTGCTCTTTGAACAACCAGTTAGATCAGGTGGATTCTAATCAGTCATTGCTCAAGCTTCCAGGGCGGGTCCTTCTTCGCCCTGGTTACACTAGAATCAGCTGGGAACATTTAAAAATACCCACACCCAGTTCTCACCCATCAATTGGATCTGAATCTCTGGGTGCCCACCCCCCACCTGAGTTCTCTAACAACTTTCCCCAGCTGATTCTAAAAATGCAAAGAGGATTAGTGTGGAAAAGGAAAGCAAGCTTTGCCTAAGGATCTTTAATTTGCTGACTGGACAACAGTTCACTAACACAAACCTAATGTTGTTGTTTTTTTTTTTTTAAAGATTTTTTATTTATTTATCTGAGAGAGAGAATGGGAGACAGAGAGCATGAGAGGGGGAGGATCAGAGGGAGAAGCAGACTCCCTGCTGAGCAGGGAGCCCGATGCGGGACTCGATCCCGGGACTCCAGGATCATGACCTGAGCCGAAGGCAGTTGCTTAACCAACTGAGCCACCCAGGCGCCCCCAAACCTAATGTTTTTTATTGCCCTGAGAAAATAGTTCTCTCCAGGAGCCGGTTAAAGCCTAGAGCAGTTTTGTTTTTTTTTTTTCCCTCTCATCCCAGATTTGCAAGTGAGCCAGGTATACCCCTGACTGATTCAGAAAGGGATGATGGGCTTGGAAACTGAAACAGTTATTGAGGATGGAGCTTCCTTCCCTCCACCAATGACTTGGGGGACCAGGGAACCATCTTCCCCTATCTGCTCTACCCCCCACAGAAATTTGAGAGTAAATTTGTTTTGCATTAGAGATAATTAATGTCAGATCTTGGATCAGTTTTGTTGCAGTAATAAGGCAGCTGGTTATAATACAAATGCCTCAGTATTTCTCAGAACCTGTTTTTTCAAAAGGCCGGCAAAGGTGTTTAAAGGATACTGCCTAAAGCCATCTAAATTGTCCCTGCTTCCCCTCCTTCTTCCTCTTCTGAAGGATGGGGGGCGCCTAGGGGACGGGGTCTCTGCAGTAGTGTGCTGGGGCTATTGCTTCTGCTGGCGTGGGGGCCAGTTGCACCCATCTCCTCCCCTCGCCACACTCAGTGGCTTCACATTGGTAGCTCGAAGTTGGCCATGGTGGGAGTATTTACACCATGGAAATAGGCAAATGCAACAAATTAGGGAAACCCCCCTCCCTCAGGGCAGATTATTAAACATTAACCAGAATGTATTCTCTGGACAGTTCCCAAGTAGAAGACGTGAGTGTTGTCACTGGGGGTTATATTTTATTTTATTTTATTTTATTTTTAAAGATTTTATTTATTTATTTGAGAGAGAGAATGAGAGACAGAGAGCACGAGAGGGAAGAGGGTCAGAGGGGGAAGCAGACCCCCCGCCGAGCAGGGAGCCCCATGCGGGACTCGATCCCGGGACTCCAGGATCACGACCTGAGCCGAAGGCAGTCGCTTAACCAACTGAGCCACCCAGGCGCCCCTTAATGCTTGCTTTTATGTCCAATTTTTTTTTATTTTTTTTAAAGATTTTATTTATTTATTTGACAGAGAGAATGAGAGAGAGAGCACATGAGAGGGGGGAGGGTCAGAGGGAGAAGCAGGCTTCCTGCTGAGCAGGGAGCCCAATGCGGGACTCGATCCAGGGACTCCAGGATCACGACCTGAGCCGAAGGCAGTCGCTTAACCAACTGAGCCACCCAGGCGCCCCTTAATGCTTGCTTTTATGTCCAATTTTTTTTTTTTTTTTTTAAAGATTTTATTTATTTATTTGACAGAGAGAATGAGAGAGAGCACATGAGAGGGGGGAGGGTCAGAGGGAGAAGCAGACTCCCCGCCCAGCAGGGAGCCCGATGTGGGACTCGATCCCAGGACTCCGGGACCATGACCTGAGCCGAAGGCAGTCGCTTAACCAACTGAGCCACCCAGGCGCCCCTTAATGCTTGCTTTTATGTCCAATTTTTTTTTATTTTTTTTAAAGATTTTATTTATTTATTTGACAGAGAGAATGAGAGAGAGAGCACATGAGAGGGGGGAGGGTCAGAGGGAGAAGCAGACTCCCCGCCCAGCAGGGAGCCCGATGCGGGACTTGATCCCGGGACTCCAGGATCACGACCTGAGCCGAAAGCAGTCGCCTAACCAACTGAGCCACCCAGGCGCCCACTGGGGGTTATATTTTAACTTATTCTCCAAAGAAGATTCTAGAAGCTGCTGGTATTAATTATCACGCTTTCATAATATATCTAAAAGGCATCTCAAATTTCTTGTGCCCAAAATGACATATCCAGATTTCTATCTCCCACCACCCAAAATGTGTCCCTTTCATAATCTCTCCCAGCTCAGGAAATGGGAACTCCATCATTGCACCACTTCTCTCTCGGCCACTGATTTCCTTGCAGTCCTTTGAATATTGAATAGGTTGATATGGTTCCCCTTCAGGGCCTTCACACATTCTTCTATCAGGAACCTCCTTGCCACGAATATCCAATGGCTCCTTTCCTCACCATGTATCTTTCAGAGCTCTACCCAAATGTCCTATTCAAGGGGGCCTTTCCCAATCACGCATCAGAACATCCTACCCACCACCAATGGTCTCTTTTTTTTCCATAGCATTATTCCTGCCCGACATGTATTTGTTGACTATTTTGCATCTGGCCAGCCCTAGCAAGGAATCTCCAAGCAAGCAGGGCTTTCGCTGCGTAGTTTGCTACTATATCCTCAGTGCCTAGAAGAGTGTTTGGGATCTAGCTGGCAATAAATATTCATCAAATGAATGAGTAAATGTTTGTGAGGGTACATGCCCAGTGAGGGGTGTGTGCGTATGTGTGTGTGTGTGTGTGTAATCTGTGTCAATGGTGGACCCTCGGAGATGGGCCATATTGGACCCCTTTGGACTGCTGTTGTTACTAGACTACTAGATGTAGTCTCACTCAGCAATCCCTTACTTCAACTCTTCATTTTACAGATGAGGTCCTTGAGCTCATGCAAGGGCAGATGACTTGCTCCAGGGACAGTCAGTGATGGGAATGCATTTTTCTTTTACAAACAAAATATTTTCAAAAGCAAAATACCCTGATAATATCAGTCAGCAGTTTGCAGGATATTGGTCCTTCCCATGTGTTATGGTTTTTGTCTTCATCTCTGAGCAGCCTCGGAGAAGAGTTTCAAAGAGACTTTCATCCCCTTTGGGTAGGATAATGCTTTCCAGAGCACTTGTAGAGAGGCTCAGAGGGCCCCTGCACCACTGTGGACACGGGGTCCTTCCACATAAGCTGAGTCAGGGCCAGGAAGCACCTTGAACTCATTGCTTTGGATCTTTGGCAAGAAAGCTGGTAGCTGGTGCTTTTAGGAGTGGGTGATGAAGCCTGGACATAACTACTGGTCTGGAGCTAACACAGCATGGCTGGAGCCTCATGGGTTTTTAATGCACAAGTCTCAGCTCTGCAAGCTTTCACTTCTTATTTGTGCCAAGTCCCCTTCCTGGGACTCATGCCCGTGGTGGGGGAGATCTTTCTGGCCCTCCCTATGAAAAAATGTGCAAGAGGAGTGTTGATTTCTTTGGAGCATTCACTGTATAGTGAATTTGACTAATGTCATCTGAAGTTTCTGAATGTATGTTTGTGAATTTATTGCTTAATAAAACTCACTAGAAGAAAATGGGGCTGTTGAGGAGACATTTGGATTGATTTTCAAACAATCAGGATTTGAGAACAATTTGAAATGAGGTCTCTCATGCTGATGCTGAACAAACACCAGGGGTCCTTTTCAACAAAGCTTGCAGTTCTTCTTATGTGAACTATTTCTCTGAATGATCTAAAGATGCATTTGGTTCACTGGGAAAGCTCTTTGCCCGTGGAGTAAAATTTAGCTACAGACTTGCATGTTCAGATTTGGGTGCTTGTGTGAAGAATTTTTCTTAAAAATGGACGCACAGTCCCCTAAATGACAGGCTCAGTCTGTTGGTATATATTTTACAAATCTTCTCCCTGAATGTTGTACCATTGGACTTTTCGAGACTATAATTTATGTCAGGATAAGTAAGCTTTTAGGATGTTGGTCCCGAAACCCCAGGGCTCTGTGTGCTGAAGTGTGGAAAGGTTTGCTGGACTCCTGCTGTGCTTACAGCTGAGGTAAGGGTTAGACCTTCGTAAGTCTTACTCAGTAGCTGTGTATATACTTGTATCCCTGGCTACAGAATTTCCTATCGGGATTTTACCTTCCACAGGAGCTGGGAACCTGTGTATGGGTTCATTTCCGTAATAGGTTCCCGTTTTTTTCTGTTATGGGCACTATAACTTATTTCTCACAGAGGCTGGATTGCTTTCCAGCCTGGAAATACATCCAGATCATGTGGTGTGTGTTCCCCACGCTGCGGTGTAAGCTCATCAGAGCGTTTCTGGACCCTTACTGCCTGGGTTCCAACCTCAGCGCTGTCAGCTGTGAGACCTGGCGCAAGTTACTTATCTTCTCCTTACCTCAGTTTCTCATCTGTAAAAGGGGAATAACAGTAATACTGACCTCACAGGGTTTTGTAGGGATTAAGTAAGCTAATGTAGGTAGTGTTTACAGCCCAACGCATAGGAAGCACTAGATATATATCCTCATTATTATTATAATGATAACTTGCCTACGTTTAACCAGATTCCCCCGGTCATCGGTGGCTCTATCCATTCCATTTGCTCCTCCAGGTTAACTACGTGTCTGTCCAAATCCTCTCTGGGATGGGATCATCCACATGTGTCTTTGGGATGTCCTTCACTTCCTAAGTGCTGTGTATGGTGTTTTCCTTGAGTGTCCTTCCTTTCTTTTCATACCTCCAGAACTTTCTGGCTCATTCAGTTATCAGCCTGGAAGCACTGGCATCCCTGCTCTCACCACCCTCCTTCCTACGCTAAAGAATTAGTGCTCTTTGTTTCCAATTAGACAATTAGCGTATCTCTAAGCAAGCCGTGGCCATCTTATCTAGCTGGAACGCAGCTTCACTGGAGAATACTCCTTGACAAGGCCTGCAAGTGTTCCCTCAGGAGAGGTGAAGCTGCGTCTGCTTCATGGGCTGTTCCTGTCACATGTGCGAGCAGCATGCCTTATGGACCGCAGGCGCAGGTGGGGACACCTAGACAGGCAGCTGGTGAGTGTTAGATCCAGTGCAAGAAGCAGAGGGGACAGTCTCCGCATAAGTAGGAATTTGAGTATCTGAATGGAAGCCACGGAGAGCCAGAGGAGAGTCCCAGAACCCTTCCCCTGAAACAGGGGCCCAAGTTCACAGCCTGCGGGGCAGGGGCGAGCAGGTGGTCAGAGAGGGTGTGGGCCACTTGAACAGTTTCTGAGCAACTTTGTCGGCTCAAGCAGCTTTCCAGGGGCCAGGTGGGTATTCACCTGCTCTGGCGGTCCCACGACAGATGCTGTGGCCTGGTGCCCAACAATTCCAGAACCGCTGCTGGGTCTTGGCTGGCCCGTGTAGAGGAGAGTGGTACATGGTTAGACGCAAGTGTAGCTGCTCAGTAAAAGTCCCGCCCTGCTTTGACTCCCAGCAAGTAAGAACTCAGTTAGCCGCTGCCTCTGGTTTCCCTGGAGCCCTTTTTGGGGTTCTCTCACTGCCTCTTTGATGTTAGTCTCCTCGGTCTGTCATGCGGTCTCCTCCTCCTTTTCCTTTTAAACGTGGGTGTTCCTCAGAATTCTTAGGATCCTTCTCTTCTCCTTCATCTTTCTCTCCCTGCGTAATCTTATACATGTCTATATTTTCTCCTGTTTCTTAAAAATTCTATTTAAAAATGGTTTTGAAAGGCTTAAGATGCACAAACCCGCCTCCTACAAAGCTTTATCCTGGGTCCATTTTCACTTTGTGCAGACAATACTTTTTAATTCTTTTGGCAGTTTCTTTCCATAGTTGTCCCCTTATTTCTATAATATTTTATACCACTAGCTTTTCATTTATCAATTTCAGACAATGCTTGAAAATAACAAATTTCTTCCAGTGTTGATGAGGATTTAGCTCTCTTGCATCTCCCTACACTTCCCTCCCTCATCCTCCTAAGGTAGTTATATTTCTTATTAAGCCAATGATCAACATTTACAATATTACTATATTAATATTCATTGTAGACCAAGGTAGAAGACTATTGATATTTACTTCCTAGTATCATTTTTATTTCTACTAGAGTCAATAACTGCTCCTGATTCTCACTTGTCGATTTTTAAATATCGCTATTCATTTCTTCCTTTGTTCCTGAATGCCATATTCTATCTGTCACAAACCTATCATATTTTTTTTTCTAAATGTTCACGTGTATCTGGTTACATTTCAATTCTCCTTTCCTTTTTCCTGAATAACTTCCACCATAGCCCTCCCTCCTTCTACCTTGGTCACATTCCTTGTTCTCTGGATCCACTGGGTACTCCCATGTTTGGCGGAGAAATCTTCTGTAGCTTCCAAAGAAAGAATGCATGGGGGGGCACCTGGGTGGCTCAGATGGTAAGCGTCTGCCTTCAGCTCAGGTCATGATCCCGGGGTCCCGGGATCGAGCCCCGCATCGGGCTCCCTGCTCAGCGGGGAGCCTGCTTCTCCCTCTCCCTCTGCCTGCTGCTCCCCCTGCTTATACTCTCTCTCTCTCTAATAAAAAATTTTTTAAAAATCTTAAAAAAAAAAAGAATGCATGGGAATTAAATTTTTTTTGAGTGCTTGCTCATCCTCATCTAAAATTTTTCTAATTTACCCTCACACTTGATTGAAAGTTTGGATGGGTCTGGAATTCTAGGTTTGAAACCATTTTCTCTCAGAATTTTGAAGACATTCCTTCATGGTCTTTTAGATTCCTGTGTTGCAACTGATAAGCCTAATGCCATTCTATTGTTTTTCTTTTCTAAAAAACGGGCATAACCTTATAAAATATGATGTCTTACGAAAATATAAAGAAATAAATATTAAATATATAGCTTGATAGATTTTTACAGATGTATCTACCCGTGTAACGCTATCCAGATCACCAACTGAGAAGGTTCCTTGGTACCTCTTTCCTGTCAATACTACCTCACCCCCACCCTGGAGATAACCACTTATCTGACTTCTCTCACACAGATTAGCTGTATTAGTTCTTGAACTTGATATATGGACTCATGCGGTTCTCTTTTGTGTCTGGCTGCTTCTGCTCAGTAAATATCTGAGATACATCCATGTGGTTGTGCGTATTAGCTGTTCATTTATTTTTATACTAGGTGGTCTTCCACAACTTCTATCTATTCCCCTGCTGTTGGACTTTTTGGTGGTTTTCAGAGTTTGGCTGCTATGAATAAAGCTGTTAAGAACATTCTGTGCATTTCTTTTTGAGGACTCACACTTTTATTTCTCTTGAGTAAATACCTGGAAATGGAATTGCTGGATACTGGGGTTATAGGTTCTACCAGCCAGTGTGACAGTTTTCCAAAATAGATGAACCACTTTTCCCAATTATAAGACTGCCAGTTGATCCATATCTTCCCTGACATATGCAATTGTCAGCCTTTTAAACTTTAGTCATCCTTGTGAGTGAGTAGTGCTAGCTCATTGAAGCTGTCATTTGCATTTTCTGACTGAGTAATCTCACACATTAAATATTTTTTTCATACATTTACCAGCCAATTAGATACTTTTTTTGGGGGGGGGTGAAATGTCTATTCAATTCTTTTGCCCATTTAAAAAAAATTAGCTTGTTTATCTTTATGGATTTGAAGGAGCTCTCTCTGTATTCTGGATACAAGTCATTTGTCAGATACACATAATCAGATTATCTTCTCATTGACTTGCTTGTTTAGTTTATTAATGGTTTTAGTTTTACCAAAGTCTAGTTTATTCATTTTTACAAAAGTCTAGTTTTGGTTTTACAAAAGTCTAGTTTATTCACTTTTTAATAGGTGGTATGTTCTGTGTCCTGTTTAAGAAATCTTTGCCTATCACAATGACACAAAGATACTCTCCTTGTGATTCTTCTGGATTCTGTATTGTTTTAATTTCACATTTAGGTCTATGGTCTATCTTCTGAAATCATTATGATCCCTATTCCTTTGTATATGGACTGTGGATGTCCCTGGGACATTTTAATTTTATGTTTATAACCTAGGTGTTTTGAAATTTTACTGTTACATGCTTTGATGTAGGCCTGTATTTGGTCCCTGTGTATGTACTTGGAGGGCCCTTTCAAACTGGGAATTTGTTTTTCAGTTCTGAGACATTTTCTGGGTATGATTTCCCGATAATTTCCTTTATCCTCTCTTTCCATTCTCTTTCGAGAGTTCCTGTTAGTCAGCAGGTGGACCTCTAGGATTGATTATCTAAGTCTTCAATCTTTTCTTTCTTATTTTCTTTCTCTCTGACTTTTGATACAGTTTCTAGATTTCTTCAACATTACTGTCTTCTTTTACTTCTGGTTGTTTTAATTATCCCTTTTTATTTCCAACAGCATTTTCTTAAGTGGTTTTTGGAAGGCAAGTCAGCCTCTTTGCAAGCGCTTTAAGTTGAGCCTTTTCATTTGTGAAATCGGTTTGCCTTCCTCCAACCACTTTCTGTTGTTCAGTGCTATCCACTTTCTTGTGCACTGTGCTGTTGTATGTTTGTATCTTTTTCAGTACCCCAATATCATGCTAGCATGGTCTTGGGAATGAGAGGACACCTACATTTGCCATTACTCTACATTCTCCCCCATTATTTCTGTTCCCTTCTGTTTATTCCCCAATATATGTTTTCAGTGTATAGCCATCTCTTGAGTTCCAGATACACAAATTCCTGTGGGAAAGACTCCACCCAAAGGTCAGTGCTCTCATGACGATACCCATCACCTCTTCCTAACCTGTTCTTCCTTCTGAGTGCTCAGTTTTGGTGAATGGCACTGACATTTATCTAGTCCATGCAGGAGAACAGAGTCATTCTTAATTTCTCCCACTTCTTTACTCTTACATTGCATTGGTCCCCAGCCAGTTCTGTTGATTCTTTCAATGTCTCTTATCTGTCCTCAACTCAGCACTCTTGCTGCTATGTATAGTTGAGGCCCATGTTATTATTCACCTATAATATTGCAGTAACCTCTTCTTTGGTTTCTTTGCTTCTCATCTCAACCAACTCCTAATCCATTACCCATAATGCTGCCACACTGCCTTTTCTGACATTGGGGTTTGAACTCTATGAGGGCAAGAACTTTTGTCTTTGTTCACCAATATATCCCCAACTCTTTGAACAGTGCCTTGCTCTTAGCAGGCACTCAATGAATATTTCTTGATTGAATAGGTGAGCAAATCTGATTTTGTCACTCTCTTGCCATGGATCTTCAAGGCCATGCCCCGCTGCTCATCACCCTTGTGATAAAATCTGAGTTTCTTATCATGACATGATCTAGCACTGGTCTAGCACTCAGTTCCCACTTCTTCCCAAATCACCCCCCTTTCCCCCACCGTTAACACTGAATAGCTTGTCCCAGAGAGCGTCCTGCTCTCTTAGGTTTCTGACTCTTTGCACTCTGTCTGGTACACCTCCTGTTCCTTTGCCTGTCTGGCAAGTTGAATTTAATTTTTAAAGTTTCATCACAAGAATTACCTCCCTGACAGAGGTTCTTTTGGACACTCAAGGCAACCTTATGCTTTCCTTTCTTTATGACTTCATCATACATTGTGTACCTTCTGTGGGAAACTTCAGGCTTGGATTCCATTCTACTTCTGGGCATTCAGAAACATTACACTTCCCTGTTTCTCTGAAATTATGTATGGTCAGGCGACTTTCTGGCCAATATATGAATGGAGTTGTGCTGAGGTATATTTAAGTGTTGGAGTATGATTCTCCATCTCCTCCATCTGTCAAGACTGCCAGCTATAATCCAAAGAGTGGAGTCTCTGTTAGCCTGTGTAACTGAATGAGGGTGAAGTAGAGCACAGCCCCCCGCCACCATTTGCTCAAGATGGACACAGAATATGAGCAAGAAATAAACCTTTATTGTTTTAAGCCACTGAGATGTTGAGGTTGTTTGTTGCTGCAGCATAACCTAATCTATCCTGACTACTATATTTTTATCATAGTCATTACCTTTTCTTTTAACAACATCAGTTTACCATTTCTTTGAGGACTGCTATATCATTGCATCCTTCTTATGAGTGGGCACTTAAAACATTTGTTAGCTGGTGCTAGACTAGAAGACTTCATATTTTTTTGAGCATCGAAAAACACTTAGCATTAGTGTTCTTGGCACTGTGCTAAGGATTTTACCCATGTTATTTCATTTAATCTTTACAACAATCCTGTGAGGTAGGAATGACTGTTACAGTTTTCTTGGAAGAGAAGGAGGCTCAGAGGGGTTTAGGCAACTTGCTCACTGGTCCAGCCTCTGGGAAGAGGAAGAACCAGCAGTCAAACCTAAGCGGATCTGATTCTGAAGCTCAGTCCTTTCCATCGCATGCAAACCTAGGAGTGACAGATGAAGAAAGCTTTGTCTGCTGGGAGGTTCCTGTCAAAGCAGACATTCCTATCATGAGCCTTGTAAAGGATAAATAAACAAGCACTGAACACATGTAAGCAAATAAACAAAATTGGAAACATGTTTTTAGCATCTAATGGGAAATGGGGAATTCTTCAGATAACTTTACAGTTCTTGAGGAAAAGCCACTCACATACTGTGCATTCATCAAAAATTCCATCCACAGTCCAGAGTGAAAGCCAGCCCGGAGCACTGCTTGCTTGGCCCGGTTCTGGTTGGTAGGGCTGACTTCTGGACCAGTTTCCCGTGAATATGTACTGATGATCAGCGACAAGGCAAGGTCACATGGCCCAGCCTCTGGCCTTGGTATGGCGTTCTCAGAAACAACTTCCCTCAGAATGAATCAGCTGGATATTCAGGCAGCTATTAGGTGATGCCTTGAAGTAGATGGATGGTGGAAGGAAGACTTGCTCAAAGCCTTATGGAAGTATGGGTGACATCATGGCCCACTGAAGGAATAGCTACAACCAAGGGGCTGGGCTCAGGCCAGAGAGAGCTTTCCAGAGAAGGCAGTAGCAGCCAGAGAGGCAAAGGGGCTGAAGGCCAGTAATTGCCAAGTGGAGGGTTTCCCCAGGTGCATAGGAACACCATGGAAATGAACCTCAGAGTTGGAGTTGGACCTAGAACATCGCGTTTTCTTTAAGCTGTTACGCTTGACTCTCTATTGATTTTTATTTGTATTATTGGTGCTTTCTTGCTACTCTGAATTTTGATAGTACATAAATAACATTCATGTGGTGTTTCTCATGTACAACTGTATATAATACATATAATAAATATGTATTTGGGGAAGTTGAATGTCATTTGTACAACCGGTTTACATGTTTTTTAAAGTCAAAGAGCAGAGGGATGCCTGGGTCGCTCAGTCGGTTGGGCGTCTGCCTTCGGCTCGGGTCATGGTCCCAGGGTCCTGGAATCGAGCCCCGCATCGGACTCCCTGCTCAGCGGGGAGCCTGCTTCTCCCTCTCCCTCTGCCCCTCCCCCTGCTTGTGCTCTCTCTCTCTCTCAAATAAATAAATAAAATCTTTTTTAAAAAAAGTCAAAGAGCAGAGATTATATGCCTTTATGAGAGTATCTAGCATGAGGCTTCACACATTTGTAGCTCTGTTGGCGGTCTAGTTTGTGCTATCTCTTTGAGGAAATAGCTGCTGGTTCCCAGCAGTATCTTTGATTTTGAGAGTATTAAGGACTCAGAATACATAAGTATCCTTTGCCAATCAGATTTACCTTGAGACATTTACAGGGAGGGATAAATATCTTAAGATTGATTAGTTTGAATAATTTTGGCAGGCTCTGGGCTATGGGGGTGGTCTCCAGTGGTCTAGTACCTGGCCCTGGAGCGATTGAGGGCAGGGGTGGGGGGGAAATTGGCTTAGTATGTGTGAGTTAAATCGTGGAGGTGGTTGGGGACCAGGGCTCTGGATCAGTTGGTTTACATATGAAAACCATCACAGGCAAGTTGTTTGCTATCTCTAGGAACTAGCTAACCCTGGAGGGGCAGTCTCTCTCAGCTTGCCAGGTCCTCAACATGTCAAAGCATTATAAAATATTGAGACTAAAAAAAACCCCCATGATTAACGTGACCTTATTTCTGTAGGGACTGGACTACAGAAAATTCTGAGAGGCCGTTCATCCATACCATGCCTGCCTTACTCTCCTCAGCAAAGTGACGGATGGAGGTGATCATCCCCATTTTACAGATGAAGAAACTGAAACAGTTTGCACCAGGCCATACACATGGCCACTGATGGAGTTGGGATTTATGCTCAAATTCTACTATTGTTCCCTGGAGGTTTACTGCATCTCCCAGAGGAATCGCTTTTGTTCCATGTGCCACTTGAGGCAGCCCAGTGATTAGGCCTAAGCAAAGGGAAGGAAGTTCTTATCTGGTCTAGTGCCCATCATCCCTGCACTTCCGTTATTCAGCCTTGGTGTCAGCTGGAAGAGTTGATTTTTTTTTTTCCTTGAACTAAGCTTCCAATTTGGACATGCATCAAAATCCAAGGTGAGGCCTAAAAGCCCAGGGGCACCACAGATCTAACATGTTTGTAGCTGCTTGGGGGCAGCCTGAAGGGCAGCAGACAGGGTTGGGAGGTGGCCAGGCTGCCCCCACTGAAGTGGGCCCACAGCTGCACACTCAACCCAAACCCAGTGGAGAGAAGCCCGGGATGGGGGATCAGCTCCGCTGTGGGGTGTTTGGCCCAGGGGCGAGTGAGCGTAGATTGAGTCTCTGTGCTGCTTTCCTTCCCCGCAAGGACAGTCCCCAGCTCTTGCTGTGTGTTGGTGACACAGTGGTGACTGAAAACTTCAGCATCTATCTGTTTTAGAACCCCATGTGAAAGTGAGATTGTTGCGCTGTAGCGTTTGCCCAGAGGATCCCTTTAGATTCCAAATAGAATGCCCCTGGGTGCGTTATAAGGGCCAGCTGGGGGAGGCTGTGCTTTAGGAGCTAGATAGCTCATTGTCCAGAGTGGAGTAGATTTTAGGTGTGGGGGCTTTGGAGTGACACTGTTGACCTTCAGTTCTTAGCACTGCCACTTCCTAACTGTGTGGCCTTGGGCAGATGACTTAGTAAGAGCTAACGCTTTACAGCTTTTGTCAAGGGCCAGGTACTGTTCCTAAGTTCTTTGTGTAGAGTGTCTTTTAGTCCTCACAATCACCTGGTGAGGAAGGTACACATGTTGTCCCCATTTTGCCAATGAGGAAACTGAGGCACAGGGAGGTTATGTGATGTGCCAAGGTCAGACACCTCCATAAATGGCAGAACCAGGATTCAGATCCTTGCAGTCTGGCTCTTTAGTCCATGGTCTGAACCCAGATGCTCCACGATTGCACTTGAACTTGCAGAACTTTTGTCTCCTTATCCATAAAATGTGTGCTTTCATAACCCCTGCTGTGTGAGGTTGCTGTGGGATTGAGATACTATGTTTGTACAGAGTTTGGCAATAGTAAGTGCTCAAGAAGTATTTGCTCTTATTGCTGTTCATTGTAATAGTAATTTTTTTCCCCAGCTGTCTTTCCCTGTTCCCCCTCTTTGTGGCCATTGGAAGTAGGTAAGACTGGAGGGATTATGTTCCTAGATAAAATTAGAAAAGAAAAAAATACTCTTGAGCTTACAGTAACTGCATGAATGTGCTGTTGTCCCTTGCGCCTTCTGACTCTGGTCAAACTCTGATGGGGGCCACACACCACCTTTCAAGCCTGTGTGGTGCATCCATGTTATAAAACCAACACAAGTCTGCCCCCTGCACAGTTTCACTAGCCAAACACTCTGCCCAGCCCGAGGACTTGAAGATGATGGGATAAATCCAGAACGCGGCTTAGAGGAGCCCTGGCTTGACTTGGCACGCCTGGACCTGGGATGGTGTCAGGGCTTGGAGGAGGAGTGCCTTCTCTTTAGGCGGGGCATCTGCCCATCGTCGGCCCCACCCCACCTCCGGGTTCCCTCTAAGTTCAGGTGCCCTTAGTTCGACAGGGCGGAGGGGGCCGAAGACCTCCTCTGGGAGGGTTCTGTGTAGCCACAGGAGGGGGTGGGGAATTGAGCCAGTTACCCTGGTTAGTTTTCCAGCATTGTTCCAGTGATCTAAGGAGACACCATACTTCTTAACCCCATCCCCACCTCTTTTGGTTACCTAGACAGGATGAAACAGATTTATATTACTGTAAAAGAGAGTTTAATGAGATGTAAGGGGAGATTCTTGTCTACAAGACTGATTAAAAAAGGATGAAAAACTTCCATCCATGTGGACTTCAAAACCTTTAAAAACTGCTTAAAGATAGTTGTCCTAATTAAAAGAATATACATACGTTCTTCTTTCAAAAACCTAAGAACATATCAATCAACTCTCCTTCCGCTTTCCAGAAAAAATCCTCTATGATTTTGAAATATTTTTTTGACCCATTAAAAGTTGCACATATGAATATTTTGTTTCACAAAATTGAGATTATTCTGTATTACAGCACATTCTTTTATTTACATATTTTATCATAAGAATTCTTTCTCATCATTAACTATATGTTCTTAGAAACACATGGACACTTTAAGTACCAGGCAGCCACTGGTCTTGGGTGGTTTGCAATGAGTGAGTCAAGGTGTTGGATCAGGAAATCTTGGGGAAATAATCCTCTTTCTCTTTGGTAGACACTGTCTATTAATATTGTGCAAAGCGTGTTTCCATGATAAAATTCTAGTATGGACTTTGGAAGGTCATTTCTGAGTGTGGGCAGTGTAGGAAAGGTAGAGAAAGAATGGAGAAGGAAGGCTGTGTGTGCACTGGGTGGATGGAGATCCACAAGCACCTGGGGAAGTGGGGAGAAGGGACTGGTGATCTGATCCAGAAAAGATTTGACAACTCACTTGAGGCGTGCCCATCAGCTCTGCAGGTGAGCTGAGAGAACTTGGGGTAATGGTCAGCGCTGGTCTCCAAACATTGACCAGCTGATCTCCTTCCAGGCACCTGGGGGGTGGTACTTGCCCTGCTCCCCTGTGGCTCATATGGCCACGTGACATGCATTTGGCCAGAGAAACGTGACTGAAAGGGATGAGTGGTATTTTCAGGTAGAAGCTTCAAGAGCCAGGGCATGGTTTTCCACGTTCCCTCTGCCCCCCAGTGACTGGCAAGGTTCCAAAAGATGGCAGACCCATCTGGGTCTTAGGGCAAGGATGACACAGACCAGAGCCCACACTGACCTATAATGGATGCTATCCTTTGACGGAAGAAGTGGAATATGCTTGTGGGTCCTTACGGGGGGCGGACAGGCACTCTGGGTTTTGGTATTTTGCCCCTGTGGGCCCAGATATTAGAACAAAAAATTGGAGAGCCTGAGCCTCCAAAGAAGCTAGAGTCCTCCTTCCCAATAGAACATATTTGAGAGAAGAGGACAAGAGGGCAGTAGGGGGCATCTGGGAGTCCTAGAGAACAGACCTGATGTGGGCCACTGTGGTAACTATCACGTTAACACAACCGCAGATGCTGTCGGTGGGACCCCAGAGTGCTTGAGCAGCAGTGGAGAGGAAATTCCAGCTAGGCGGGCTAGGATGCCACCTGCGATGGTTAACTTTATGTGTCAACTTGGCTATGGTGCCCAGTTGTTTGGTCAAACCCCAGTCTAGATGTTGCTGTAAAGATATTGTGGGGGAAGGGATTAACATCTACAGTCAGTTTACTTTAAAAGAGATTCCTCCTGATGATGTGGATGGGCCGCATCTAATCAGCTGAATGCCTCAAGAGCAAAAACTGAGGTTTCCAGTGAAGAAGAAATTCTGTCTCAGGATTGCAGAGTTAACTCCTGCTGAGTCTCTGGCTTCCTGGTCTGCCCTAGAAATTTCAGACTTGCCCACAATTGTGTGAGCTAGGTCCTTAATATAAATATCTTTATGTAAATACATATTTCATCTCTGTGTCTTTCTCTCTCTGTGTCTCTGTCTCTGAACCTTGAATGCATGAATTACCACCTCTACTGAGAAGACTTGCAGACAGGTTCTTCGAGATACTGGCAAAAATACCACCAGACCTGGCCACTGTATGGTCCTGAATCTGCCTGAGATTAGAATCTCAGTAGTTCTCAATACTCAGGATGGGAGGATGTGGATTCCCTAGAGCAGGAGTGAGGAAGGTATCAATAGGAGCTGCGAGGAGGGAAACCTAGTATTTGATAGTCACCTCTATCTATTTGTCATCTATCTATCCATCCCACCAAAATGAAAATTTTTTGTTTAAAATTTTTATATTAAAAGTAATCAAGAGCCTTAACAGGCCCAGGAAACCCACTGCCTGGCTACTGAATGGTAAAGCCCTGTTCTGAGGAGAAACTCAGAATTTCAAAAACTCCATTTTGCCACAGTTCTCGTTTCCCTCAAATTGTTCATCAGACCCATTAACCAAATGCCAAGTTGCTCTTCAGGGATTTTTTTTTTTTCAGTCTTTTAAAAAAATCTTTTCCCATCCCAAAGCTGTTCCATATGTGTAGAAAGGAGCTATCAGCTTGAGTTCATATTCCTGCGATCACGTTCCTGGGGGGGTGGGGGGACAGACCACAGGACAGAAAACCATACCTTCATGGTTGTTTTCCTTGGAAACCAAGTGAAACTTTTCAGGGAACTCCATTCTGCAAACATGTATCAGTTGAAGGTGAAGTTGTGAAATGAGCCTGTTTTGTACTTGGCTGCTTTTTGCGGGGGAACCTCTGTGTATCATCATCATCTCTTCTCCACCCCTGGGTTCTCCCTCTCTCTCCCCCCTAACTCCTCTCTGTGGCCCTTTATGCCCTCAGCTTACCTGTAATCAGTCCCTCCCTGCCCACCAGTGACTGGACAATGGCTGGTTGGGCAGGGGCATTTCCTCTTTGAAGTCCCAATGCCATTGGTTCCCATCTTCAGGTCTGTAACAGCAGTGAAGAAATGTACCCTTGCTCATGTGCTAGCATGCTCTCACTGAACTCAGGGAGTTGCTCAGCCCCCTAAAAAGCCTTGCTTCTTACCATCCCATGAGGATACAGGATTGGAGCAGTCACTTCTCAAACGGCACTCATCTGGTGGGGTGCAGGAGCTAGTCACAGGGGCTCATGAGAACTAGTAGTTCAGTATTTAGGAATTTTCTGATCTGGCTGGTAAACTGTTAGTAGTTTCTGATTGGCCATAGCAAGAGTATTTGTCTCATTGGAAACTGGTAAATGTTAGAAATCAATTTTTTCTTCTTCAGAGAGCCAGCTTACTAACATGTCACTGCACCTATCCCTCCTCACTTGCTAGAAGGTGTCCAAGTGATGTGTCACAAAAAAAAGCTCCCTAGCCACAGGGTATGGGGTGTGGAAGTTGGAAGTTGGAGTGGAGGAACTTCTTACTTTCTCTGTAGACAAGAAGCCCTTTTATCATTTTCCCCTTTTGTCCTCATTAAATTTTATGACCTTTTTGATTACCCTAATTTATGATTATGATCCACCATGTACTTCTTGTCTGAATAACCCCTTAATTGTTTTCATCTTTGTCTTGATTGGAATCTCCTTCGGAAAGGTGATGTTTTGTATAAGAGAAATATTTCAAGAGCAACATACCATAATTTAAAGGGGAATAGTGGAACATAAAGGATGATATGTTTTGGTTTATTGAATGTTAACTGAGGCTGAAGAAAGCAACTTAAAGTTTAAAGTGAGCCTGGGACTTGTTGACTGAGCAACAAAGGAGAGCATCTCAGAGTTGAGAGAGGCCCAGGCCATTTCCATTTTCTAGGTTCCTGGAAAAAAATGGACAAACACCTTAATGTAGACAGAGCCCTTCAAAAGGATAAAAGGTTGAGTTCTGGAGGACCAGATGTTCCTTTTCTAGAACCCACCATGGTTGAAACACAGAAACAATGACTTTTTTGTAGGATAACAGTTTGTCTGCTTGCCTCTTCCCTAGACCTTAGGCAAACTGATAACCATATCTGTATCCTATCCCAACCCCTGGTACAGTGCCAGGTACCCAATGGGGGCCTCCATAAATAATGGTTTAAAGAAAGGTGCAAATGAGAATAAAGGGCAAGAGACATGATGTGATGCTGAAGTTAGGTCTACCTTCTCCAGCCAGTGGTTCCCAAGCTTTGAATTTCATAGATGGGTATAATTTTTGAATAATTTTGAGGAAACAGGGTAGCCAGACTTCTTATTTTGTCAAGTAATGCCACTAAAAAAAAAAGTCAACAGCTGTCTCTAAGACTAATAATTTATTAAGAAGAAAAACATTTTGACATGAAAAATGAGGAATAATGGACAGTTCATCCCAAGAAAGGAGATGGTAATCCATCTTCCTTCCTTCCTTCCCTCCTTCCCTCCTTCCCTCCTTCCTTCCTTCCTCTTTCTCTCTCTCTTTCTATTTCTTTCTCTCTCTCTCTTTCCCTCCCCTCCCCTCCTCTCCTCCACACCCAACGTGGAGCCCAACATGGGGCTTGAATTCATGACCGTGAGGTCAAGACCTGAGCTGATATCAAGAGTCAGACGCTTAACTGACTGAGCCACCCAAGCAACCTAGAGTTAGTAACTTTCTATTGATAATATGTATTGATAGATACATTGATATTATTTGTATGGTAGATGTGTATATATTTATATCTTCACTGGATGTTGGAGAACTTGAGTCCTGAGGATTCAGAGTCCAAAGAAAGTCTTTAGCTAAGTCCTACTTCTTATTAAAACAGCAAAGATAAAATTAGGTAATAGTCATAGGGACCACTGATTGATTATCCAACTGTTAAATAGATATGTTATTCACTTATTCATTTGGCCAATGAAGCAACAAATATGGAAGCCATTCAATGAGATAAATGTCTGAGACTGGACCATCCTTGAACATCTGCAAGTCAGAACTGGTCTGGCTTTGGGTTCTGAGGATACTGGGAGACGGAAGGGATGGATCTGCTTCATATTACCTCCTTTGGGTTGACCTGGGCAAAGTCAGGTCCTGGGTAATCTCAAATTCAAGGATTTCTTAGGGTCCTCTGGATCAATCATGATATAGTTGGAATGGCAAACCTAGAGCTCTGCAGACACCTTGGGCTGGATTTTTGGGTTAACTGGGAGACTGCTAATGTGTATGAAATTGATGTAGACAGAATTCCGGGGATTTGGCTCAAACAGTCTGAGGAATATGTAGATCAGCTGTTTGTTTTACTAAAGAGAAATCTGTTCCTACGTTTGACAACATATTTTGGGTTTCTTTGTCTGGAATCTTTGCTTCTCAAACATTATCAACAGACTTTTATTGAATCACCCGCTCTGTGTAAAATAAGTGGTAGATGCTATAGGAGACCCACAAAAGTTTAGGTATCTTCCTTACAACCCCCTTCGCCTCTGAAGCTTTCAGGCTAGTGGAGGTAGATATGTCAGGCTAGGATACGTAGATACTATTTTAAAGTTCAAAACAAATAAGCCAAAATCTCATCTAGCAAATTAGTATATAAAAATGGCAAGTTAAGAGTAGAAGCTAGAAGATCTATAAACATTCATAGGAAGTAGAGATTTCTGGTTGGAATGCTTAAGAAGGCTTTAAGGAGGTGGTGAGCATTTATTTGGCTGGGCTTTGAACGTTGGAAAGAATTTGAAAGGTAGGGAATACATCCCAGGTAGGAACTGTGGAGGGGGAAGCCTAGGGGATAGAGGTTAAAATAGCATGGTTCTGGGACATCTGGGTGGCTTAGTCAGTTGGGCATCTGACTCTTGATTTCAGCTCAGGTCTTGATCTCAGGGGCATGAGTTCAAGTCCCATGTTGTGCTCCATGCTAGGGATGGAGCCTACTTTAAATAAACAAACAAACAAACAAACAAACAAATAAATAAATAAATAGCTAGCTAGCTAGCTTGGTTCTGGCAGAAGGCTTAGGGAGTAGTGGTTGATGAGGCTGGGATAGCCATCCACGGGCTGCTGGTATAGTGTAGAATGCTGGGCAAAGGAGAATGAGTTAAATTTCTTAAAAAATGAGACTCATCAAATGTTACTTGTTACTTTTTTTTTTTTTAACAAAATGGCAATATGATCAATGGAAGGGATTCCAGTTTGTATAGTCCTTCTCACTAATGAGACAGTGCCTATTTCCCTTGGATTGGAGGATATGCATGTGGACCACCAGACCCAGCCACTGAGAATGGAATGTATTAGCTTGAATTCTTTGGGCACTGAGTTCATGCGTGCTGGAGTTTGGGGGCTGGGTATAATTTCCTTTAGAGAGAGGATCACTTTGAGCCTCCTCCACTCAACTTGTTTATAAAACTCCTGGAGAATTATTTTCCAGACCATGGGTGGGGAAGCCAGTATGTTTAGTAGTGATCCTATAAACAAATGAAAATGCCTTTTTGCAAGAGGAGCAGACAGGGAGGGGAACTTACTTTTGTGATTTGATAAAACTGCTGGTTTCTGGGATGGCTGAGGCAGAAACAGTTTGTTTCTTCCTATGCTGACTTTTTCTCTCAAGGAGGAAATTACTTACCTTTACTGGCAACACTTAAAATCTCATTTTAAACTCAATGCGAATGTCTAGAAATGGACACAGCGTGGCTGTGTGGTTCTCATGGGAGCTCAGCTCCACTTCCTTGAGTGAAGTACAAGAGGGTAAAGAGAAAAAGGAACAACAGCCTTTGTTTCTCCAGAGCATGTATCATGATTTCATATCCGAATTGCACCTTGCAGAAATCTTTGTGATACTGAATCAAGTTTCTCATTAGTATGATCAGTTTGAAGAACTATAGATAGTTATAAGTCTATATAACAAGCTCATATATCTTAAAAATTACTATTTCCTTTTATTAATCTTTAGAACAATTGGCACATTTGGTTTGGAAATTAGAATGAATTAAAGTAGAGAGTGAGGCCCAAAGTGGAGTGACGATCCAATGGGTAATCTTTTATGAAGACAGTAATGTTGAGATCTTGACCAGAGGACAAATCTTCCATGCTGTCCTGTTAGGCAGTGGTGAGTATTATGGGCCAAGCCGTCCTTGGCAGAGTTGACTTTGTATCTCTACCTGGTACCTGAAATTCATCATGCCCAGAAGATAGGGGTTTAAATGACCGTGTCTGATCTGGAACACTTAACACATGATTGGCCAACCAGAGTGGAAGAGAAACCCAAGAACGGGTGGAGGAAGAAGACCTGAAGACAGAATGGCTGAGGGGCCTGAGCAGCTGTCCCCTGAGCACTAGAGACAAAAGAGGATGGACAGGGTCAGAGAAGAGCGCTGTGGGCCACCAGGCACTCCTATGAAAATTCCCATGCAATTCTGCCCCTTGCAGAAAATGCCCCTAATCTACAGTACCTCTTGCATTATCTCTCTTTAATAGTGATTGAACTAGTGAGCCAGATTTGCTGTCAAATGCCTAGAAGTAAGGGTCATAGGATAAAAGGTGGGTCCTGAAGTGGGAGCAAGGAAGGCAAGTCTGAGAGAACTTCTGGAATAATCCATCATTCTAGGCAATATACATTTAGCTTTTTTCTGTAAGGTGCCAGGTTTGTGATCTAGTTTTAGTACCTTTTCATCTATCTATCTAACAGTGTGCCAGGCCCAACATGGCTTTCACAAAACACAGAATTCTAAAATGTTCCAGCAAGAAAATTCCTAGTGATCATTTGGTCTAGAGGCTTTTGAACTTTTGTTAAAAACGGTATAATCCTTTCTTCAAAAGAAACCAAGCCAAGAAGTCCAACATAAGACCATTTAAAAAGGGAGCAGCGCTGGTTAACCCCAGGGGCTCTTCTGAAGGGGCTGAGCAGAGAGATGAAATGATTTGCCCAAAGTCATCGAAGCTGGGGAGTGACTCAGCAGGCCCCAGTCTTGGTCTCTGATAGTCCAATACCCTGTCCACTGCACCATGTGGCATTAAATAAACTGATAGTCGACAAAGCTGAGTTGGAGATCTGTTGGCAGGAAGGCACGATGTGGTGTTGCATGTGGGGTTTTTTATCTTCAGAGGAGGACAAGGTGACACCTGGATCGGTGAGGCTTCTTGCAGATTAGATTCTGGGGACTGGAAAAATAAAAGGTAACACTGTGCTAGAAGGAAATTCTGCTTAAGTCCATCCACGGAATGGTGATTCCCTCCCTCTTTTGTTGCTTTGCACACATATGTTTTATTTTGTAAATTTCTAGTACATATAAAAATGTGTACGTCTGTGTATAGTTTAAGAATAAAAATATGAACACTCGTGGATCTCCCTCTCCACTTAAGAATGAGAATATTTCCAAAAATATTGACTCTCCCCGTGTGTGCTCCATTCTCTTGGATCCCCCTGCCTCCCCTAGCCACCAGGGTGAATTTGGCGTATTTTCTTGCCTTTCACCTTGGTTTTACCACCATATAAACATCTCTAATCAGTATATTGTTTAGTTTTGTCCGTCTTTAACTTCATTGAAATGGAGTCATGTCTTCTGCTCAGCATCATGTTATAGAACATTTATATCATTGCAGAAAGTTCTGTTGGACTGCACATCTCTAGATATTCATGGTGTTGAGTGGAGATTCATCCATGACATTGGTCATTAGTATTCATTGCTGTGTAATGTTCTGCTATCTGAATAACCACCATGTATTTATTCATTTTACAGTTGCTGGATATTTGGTATAGTTCTAGTTTTTTGCTTTTACAAAATGTTTACATGAATATTGTGCCTGTCTTCTAGTGTAAGAGCTTCTCCTTAGAGAAGGAGTAGATGTGGTGGGTGAAGGATGGATATATGTTCAAATTTTACCAAGTAGTAACTAGTAACTTCTCTCCTTCCCTTCATCTTCCCCCTTTCATCACCTCTTCCTCTTTGCCTTCTCTCTCCTTCCCTTTCTTCTTTCCTTATCATTGGACATCTGTTTAAAATGGATTAAATACAATTCTTTGCTCATGACATACTATTATCATTGGACCATTCAGGGTCTTCTCTATTCATCTACTTCCTGGTTAAAGAACATACCATCCAACCAAGAAGTAGATCTTCACTGATTACTTAGCAATTATTTGTATCTTCTTATCTTACCCTGTCCTTTTCCCTCCCATGCAGAGGTAATCACTATTTTGAATTTTATCTATCTATCTATCTATCTATCTATCTATCTATCTATATATATATATATATAGATATATATACACACACACACACATTTTACTTTTTTAAGAAAAGTTATTTTTGCATACACATATGCTGTGATAGTTACCAATCATGGTGCACCAAATTACCGAAAATGCCAGTATCTTTAAACACTAACTGTCATTATCTTCTAGTTCCTGTGGGTCAGGAATTCAGAGAGGGCCCAGTGGGGGTGGCTTGTCTCTGCTCCAGAATGTCTGAGGTCTCAGCTGAAAGACTCAAAACCTGGGGGGCTGGAATCATCTGAAGGCTTGATAGGGGCTGGAGGATCCACTTCTAAGGGGCTCACTCCCATGGCTGGCAAGGCAGGGATGTTTGGCTCCTCTCCATTTGGCCTCTCTGTCTGGGGGCTTCCTCACAGGACTGTTGAGTGTCCCCATGACAGGGCAGCTTGCCTTAGTGAAGATTTCAGCCATTGCTTATTCTAGGCTAGATGCCATCTCAAGGAATAACATGACGAAAATCTTAACCGTTTTCCATTTTCTTGTTCAAAATAGATAAAGATCTTGACTATGTGGGAGAATAAACTATTTAGGTGGATTAATAGGTTCTGGATTACCAAATACAATCTGGAAAAGGGCACAGGAGCCAATGAGGACATTTGCTGCAAAAACCCCAACAAATTAAAAAACAAACAAATAAATTCTGGCCATCATTAGGCGTGTTGGAAACTGAACAGCATTGTCTTACCATTGTGGGAGAGAAAGATGGGTTCACCCCTGACAGACTTTGTGCTGTATTTGAACACAGGCAGTGCACCATGAGAAAGAAAAGATGCCAGAATAGAAGGCTATGGGGAGATGGAAATCTAAGCATGAACATGGGAGGGTAAGGAGATAGAAGGGGGCAGGGAGAGGCAGGGGCTGTATTTATGAAAACGAGTGAAAAGGCCAACATTATTTAGCCTACGGAAGTAAAGGCTGAGAGGATACAATCATGAAGAGTTCACAAGTTCCAAATTTCTTTCTTTTTTTTTTTTAATTTTATCATGTTATGTTAGTCACCATACAATACATCATCAGTTTTTGATGTAGTGATCCACGATCCACTGTTTTCGTATAACACCCAGTGCTCCATGCAGTACGTGTCCTCCTTAATACCCATCACCGGGCTAACCAATCCCCCCTCCCTCCTCCCCTCTAAAACCCTGTTTGTTTCTCAGAGTCCATAGTCTCTCATGGTTTGTCTCTCCCTCTGATTTCCGCCCCCTTCATTTTTCCCTTCCTTCTCCTAATGTCCTCCATGCTATTCCTTATGTTCCACAAATAAGTGAAACCATATGATAACTGACTTTCTCTGCTTGACTTATTTCACTTAGCATAATCTCCTCCAGTCCCATCCATGTTGATGTAAAAGTTGGGTATTCATCCTTTCTGTTGGCCAAGTAATATTCCATTGTATATATGGACCACATCTTCTTGATCCATTCATCTGTTGAAGGGCATCTCGGCTCTTTCCACAGTTTGGCTATTGCGGACATTACTGCTATGACACAAGTTCCAAATTTCTAAAGCAGGATTCTTTGAAAGGCAAACCTAATATAAAAAAAAAGTCCCACTTCATATTGGGTAATGTACTTTTGTTTTTCACTACTTAAGAATTGAGGCAAGCTCCAAAAATACAAATATACAAGGGTTCTTTGTTTATGGTTGATGGAGTTGGCTGTGGAGGGAACAGAGACTTTAATTTTTTTGGTTTTTGTCTAACTTTCTGAGTTCACATCAAAGAGGACAACTGTGTCCTTCCATAAGATGCTTCTTGGGATCTCTGTCACAACTAGTATCCTGATCCAGAAGAGCAGCTCTTTTGTTTTTATAGAAGAATTTGTATGTCTTAAATGTCTTCTAGTCTCCCAGGATTGGTTTTACAGGAGAATCCACAGATGATGCTAGCATTTGGGGTAGTGATAAGAGCTGGTACTGTGACAGTCATTGGTAGTTCTTATTTTTTGCTAAAAGTGGATTGAGGGGAGCCAGCCCCTAGAGGTTGGCAGAGTTCCCAGGGAATACCGTCGGCTCACAATTACTGCTGAATATCCAGCAACAAGTTTGGACTCGGTGCATATGGAATCAACATCAAGACATAAAGTAAGAAAGAAAAAAAAGCATTCTATTAAATAAGCCCCTCTTGGACACCTGTCATTTCCATAAAGAAACTAATATAACAATGAATAAGAATGAGATCCTCTAATGTATTTAACATGCAGCATCCAGAAAATTCAAACACCATTTTTTTTTTAAAGATTTTATTTATTTATTTGAGAGAGAGAGAATGAGAGAGCATGAGAGGGGGTAGGGTTAGAAGGAGAAGCAGACTCCCTGCTGAGCAGGGAGCCCGATGTGGGACTCGATCCCGGGACTCCAGGATCATGACCTGAGCCGAAGGCAGTCGCTTAACAAACTGAGCCACCCAGGCGCCCCCAAAGACTGTTTTGTCTTGGGTTTTTAACTCCCTTCTCTAAAAATAATATATAACATCATTTAGCCATCTGCTTCAAGGATCTAGGTGCATTCCAATCCAACAGGCACATTTCCCTAAATTATGTTATAAATGATAGAAACATCTGACCTTGAATGCCCCGGGACCATATGAATACAGAAGAGCTGATGTTTAAATGGAGTCTCCAAGCCTTAAGAGGGCAGGCACTGTGTCTGTCTAGTTCATCATCATGTTCTATTACCTATTTTAGTGGCTGACACATAATAGGTGCACACAACAGTTGGATTATTTAATAAGTAATGCAAGAATGATTTGGGGTTTTCTTTTAGCTTATAGTTGTATGTATTAAATACAGCTATTGGGCGTTTATACCTTAATTTGTTAACACCTATCTAATAGTTATTTAGCTTTGAGATATTGTTCAGCATGGTTTTGTTTGTTCCTTAAAAAAAACTCAAGTAGGTAATTTTGGTGGAAATGAGCATCTGGGGAGGCGGAATTGGACTCTTAATTGGAGGCTCTAAGAACATTCATGCTTGAATTCTTCTGGGGTGAGAGAGTATCACCCTCCAGATCTTAAGAGTTCTTAAAAGGGAGGTGTAGTATTTCAGAAACAACCCTTTCAAGCCTTAATGCCTTTCATCAAAGGCTTTTAAAGCACTTTGCCTTTAACCGGGTCCATGTCTATCTCCTGCCTAGCTTACACACATGCCTCCCTTTGAGGTCAGTAGAGGCTAATAGTGCTGAGAAAACAAGCCAATGTATGCAGTGGAGGTTGCCACCTAGCCGTATTTCAGTCTTGCATGCGAGTGTGCACCCGAGACTTCAAATAATTCAGTGTAGGCCAATATGAAATCAAGCATGAAGTCCAAAGAAAATCAGCTGCTGGATGAAAGGAATTTAGATCTCACAGTTAGAGCTGTGTCTGAATGGAATACTTTGCCATGGGAGGTAGTGAGGTCCTTGTCATTGGGGATATTAGTGCTCTGGTGGGAGGAGTGAGCAGGTCCTACACTCAAGACGGAGGGACCAGCTTCATGGACAATAAGAACACCCACCCCTCCATGTCTATGAGTATATCAAGTCTACCTCTCCTTCCTGGAATGAACCATCATAAATCCTCAATTTACTTGGACGTTCACCCACTCACATTTCCCCCCTCCCCCATTACGCAAGTTTAGTAAGTGAGAGGCAAATGACTCCACCCTTGATACAAGTCTATTTGGAATCAGAAATGAATTTAAAAAGGAGCTTCTGGGTAGGTTTTGGACTAGGGCATGTTCATCACTGCTGTTCCAAGTGAGGACCCTGAGCCCGGAAGGAATCTGAATCACCAATGATTTAGTTGGGTTTCCTATTCTATGCTTGTCAAGGCAGGACATGGCTCTGGTAGACTTTATCACGGTTATTCCAAGTCATTAGTTGTCAGTGTTGACTTTTCTTGGGGATCTGTGTCTGAGTGTGTTTGCTTAGTCTAGTGAGTGGCTCTCAAACCTTAATGTGCATCAGAATTACCCCCAAAGGCTCGTTTAAGGGCAGATTTCTGGGCCCCACCCTCAGATTTTCTGACTCAGTAGGTCTGGGTTGTGGCCCGAGAATTTGCCTTTTTAGCAACTTTCCAGATGTATTAGTTTTCTAATGCTGCGGTAACAAATTATTAGGACTTTAGAGGCTTAAAGCAGCACAAACTTTTTACTCCATAGTTCTGCAGGACAGAAGTCCAAAATGGGTCTCACTGGGCTAAAATCAAGGTGTTGGCAGGGTTTGGGGAGGCCCTAGGGGAAGAATCTGTTTCCTTGCATTTTCTAGCTTCTAGAGGCTGCTTGCATTCCTTCACCCATGGCTGTCTTCCATCTTCAAAACCAGCAATGACTGGTTGAGTCTCACTGTGTTCTCTGTTTCTTAACCCCTCTGCTTCCCTCTTCTGCATTTAATGATCCTTGTGATTACATTGGCCTCACATGGATAATTCTTTAAAGTGAACTGATAGGCAGGCTTAACTTCACCTGAAACTTAATTCTTTGCTGTGAAACATATATTCATAGGTCTCAGGGACTAAGATATGGACATCTTTGGAGGGGCCTTTATTCTTCCCATACCATACCAGGTGATCAATGCTGTGGGCCTGGGGACCACACTTTGAGAACCTTTGGTTTAGTGACTTGAGGGACTGATTAGAGGCTGCATAGTTATGAGGAAGACTGCTTGTCAATAAAATTGGGCAGGAAAATGCATTTCTTATGGAAAATTAGCATTTTGTATGGTTTAAGATTTTACAAAACTTTTATGCAAAATGCAACTTTGTAAAATATTGATCCCAAGATTCTTGTGGACATTCAGACAGAAGGACCAAACAGGCCTATTTCCCATGACTCCAGCACTCTCCCCTACCCCTATTAGTCTGATTCACCCCTTGTACCTGTATTGTCTTTGCTGGTGTCATGATCATTACCTGCCATGTTGTTCCCCTTCTCTTACCTGTTGAGACCCTGTTCTTTTTTAAGGCTCAGTTTGTCATGGAGCCTTCCTCTGTCATGGAGCCTTCCCCAATGCCCTAGCTGAAAGTTATCATTGCTAGTTTACTAGAGGCCCTCACACATGAAATCATTTATTCCCATGACAGTGCTGTGAGGTGGGTAGTATCTCCATTTCACAGATGGAAAGAAAAGACAACATGCTTAAATGAGCTGCTCACATTCAGCCAGCACTTGCAGGTGTGGGGACTCAGTCACTGCAATAGACTGAATATTCATGTCTCCCCAAAATTCATATGTTGAAACCCGATGCCCAGGGTGGAAACCTCATGATTTGGATTAGTGCCCTTATATAAGACACCCTAGAGCTCCCTGGCTCCTCTCACCATGTGAAGACCCGGCAAGAAGACAGCCGTCCATGAACCAGGAATTCTTCATCAGACACCAAATCTGCTGGATCCTTGATCTTGGACTTCCAGCTTCCAGAGCTGTGAGGAATAAATGATTGTTGTGAACCACCAATCTATGATATTTCTGTTATGGCAGCCTGAACAGACTAAGTCCCTGAAGCTGGGACTGCAAAGCTGAGCTTGTCCGGCACTGTGAAAAAGGATGGGCATGTTTCCGGAAACTTACAGCTAGTGACTTCCAGGTTGACTGACTGCGTCTCAACCTTAGATAAGCTCCTGAGGCCAGGACTTCCTCTGTAAACTCCTTTCCAGTCAGTCTACGTTAAAGGAAAATTCTCTCATTGTGCTGTGCTTTATTGAGTAGCATTTTTTTTTTAATTCTTGTAAATGAAGATAGAGTCCCTTGCTTGTGAATTTAACTTGTCAAATACAAATGCTGTCATGATAATTATTAATGTACAGTTGAGATGAGCTGCTATCTTCACAGCTTCATTCCTGGAGTTGCAAAGAAAGAGACTATTGGAATGATGGGAATCACAGATTCAGAACAAGGTTTGTTAAAATCAAACACTAACAGCAATGTGTTTTCTGCAGTTTGTAAACCCTGTGTACCACAACATAGATGGTCATTATTTTTTTCTTTCACTTAAAAAATAATCTTGATCAGGGGCCCCTGAGTGGCTCAGTCAGCCAGTTAGGTGTCTGCCTTTGGCTCAGGTCATGATCCCAGGGTCCTGGATCGAGCCCTACGTTGGGCTCCCTGCTCAGCGGGGAGCCTTCTCCCTCTCCCTCTGCCTGCTGTTCCCCCCTGCTGGTGCGCTCCTTCTCTCTCTGTCAAATGGATAAATAAAATCTTAAAAAAAAAAAATCTTGATCATTAGGCCCATGATTCTGATCTAGGTGAAAGGTTATATCATTAGACTTGCTCCATGGGAACGGAGAGGGAAGAGGAGGGCCAAGCACCTATAAAAAATTATAGCCTTAGGTAGTGATTTTGTAGAATAAGTGTATGAGTAGATGGTGATTCAGCATCAGTCTTTTATTTTTTTCAGCAAGTATATATTTTATTTTTGGATGGGTAAGTGGGAAGGAAAAAGTGGTGGATGGACATGGGATTAAAACATAGACCCTAATGACTCTTTTTGGTTTTTCCCACCTCTGCTCTTCCCTAGAAACTCCCTTACCCTCTGCCTTCATTTCCTTGAGGATGTGGATGAATAGGCTGGGACTGAGGTTTACAGCTGTTTGGGAAAGCTTGTCGGGTCAGTTCCCCTGAGTGGTTATGAGAAAGTGCCCACCTAGCAGGTGTGTCCCTGAAGTGCATTTGTCACCAGAAGGGGAGTTCCTCCTTGTTGCAAATGAAATGTGATTGCTTATTAGGTGAGTGAGCACCCACCTGCTAAGCTTGTTCATGTTTGGCTGTTGAAAGTATTCTGGGATGTAAGTGAACATTCCACTGTAAACCCAGGGAGTAAAGTTCACTGTAATGTGACTAGTACTGTGACACAGGATTCATCTGCTTCACATTCTAGGTGTGCCTTGAGCGTTCAGAAGAAATGTTAAATTAATTGATTAAAATATCAAAATGCAACAGAAGTTTCTCAGTACTCTACCATGTCAGAACGTGAAACTGACATGGTGAATTTCCTCCTGAGTAACACCTAGGAGTATCCACAAAATGGACTTCTAAATTTTCACTGATTTCCAAATAATATTTCTAGAAGAGACTCAGTTTCAAGATCAATGGGTAATAGTGACTTTGATGCTGCTGCTGAAGAAATAATAGTAATTAATATTTGTGGAATGTTATTTACATATATTACTACACTTAGTCCTCAGAACAACCCAATGAGGTAGGTGCTATAATAATCCTCATTTTACTGGTAAGGAAATTAGATCTTAGAAAGCTTAACAAACTTGCCTAAGGTGACACAGCTAGTGAATTCTAGAAATGAGATTCAAACCAATCTTTCTGACTCTAGAAACTGCTTTATTTACTGTCTCCTTCTATTTCCAGGTTTAAGTGAATTTTTCTTCCCTCCCTCCCTCTTTCTCTGCTTTTCTCCCCCTCTCTCTGCAGACTTCATTCTTTTCCATTTATGCTCATTTTCTTTATGTTATTTAATTATTCAACTAGGCATGATGTTAAGAGGCAAGAATTCAACAGATAACAAGACTCAGATCATACCTGCAAGAAACTTGAAACTTGCAGATATCTTTGTTTCTTTACTGCCCCTTTCTCCTCCTCCTCTTTCTCCATCCTTCTCATCTTCATCATCATAGGCGGACACAGCAGATAACTGAGGCTACTCTACTAAGACTTAAGGATTTTCCCTCTGCACATTAACTGCTGAAGGTAGAAAAAGCTAGAAGGCAGCTATCTCTTTGCAAGGGGAATTCTGACAGAAGAAAGGCAGACCTGAAAGGAAATGGTGCTAAAAATACCACCAAGATGTGAAGGACAGACTGACAGCCAGAGTCTTCAGAATGAGACTGTGCAAAGCTGGAGAAGGTGAAAATAACATTTGGTCTGTGATCACTCCCAGAATGATAATGATCTGCTTGTATGTGTCTACAGGGTGTGGGCACACAGGAAATGAGATGGTTGGGTAGAGTTCTTCAGATTAATCTGCCAGAAAGATTAAGGGGGACAGGGAGGGGAGAAAAGAAAATGATTGATTGCAATTCCTGAATAGATTTTTTTTTTTTTTGGTAGACTTTATATGCCATTTCAAACTCTGGGCCTGCTCATGAAAATCAAGGGAAGATGTTCATGTTTGAACTATTTTTTAGATGTTCACTTTGCTTTTAATATCAACTAAATGACATGGATTATTTAAAATGCACACTGCCCAGGTATCTAAAGAAGCTCCTATGAAATCATATAGTCTTAGTGGAAGAATACAATGTACTTTTCCCAATGTTTTATTCCATTTATCTCAAAGGACCAGAATTTAATGAGAATTGAGTTTAAGACTATATTCCTGAGAGATACTGCCAGATCAAGGAAAGTCAAGCATGTAAAACAGTTTCTGAATTATTAAAAATGGTCATGAAATTATCTTAAGATCCTGACTCTTAAAGCTTTACCCTGTTTTGATATTTTCTTAAAATGATCTGTTCAGAGCTTGTATTCATCATTAGTCCTCTCAAATGAGTGCTAAAGTTGGGTTTCTGCATATGTAGGTTTCTGCTTTTTTGGACTGCCATGAATCACTGTCCTCCTGCTTGCTTCTTCCACTGAGGGGCCTCGTGAGAACATGGGGGTTTCTTGGCAGTGGAAAGGCACAGTGTTCAGATGCTGTATTAGTCAATGTTCTCCAGAGAACAGAATCAGTAGGGTATATAATGTATCCTATTGATACGTGTGTGTGTGTGTGTGTGTGTAGAGAGAGAAATTTATTTAGGAATTGGCTCATGAGATTGTGGTGTCTAGCAAGACTGAAATCTGTAGTGCAGGCCAGCAGCCTGAAAACTCAGGCAGCATTTATGTGTTGCAGTCTGGAGACCAAATTCTTCCTTCTTCAGGGAACCTCAATCTTTGCTCTAAAGTCTAAGCCCCTCAATAGATTGGATGAGGTCCACCTACATTATCGAGGGCAATCTGCTTTACATAAAGTCTACAGATTGTAAATGTTAATCACATCTTAAAAATACCTCTGTAGCAACATCTAAACTAGTGTGTAAACCATTGGAAATTGTTTAGTCACTAAACAATTGTAAAGTCACTATTACACATTGATCTTGAAACTGGGTCTCTTCTAGAAATATTTTTATTTGGAAACCAGTGAAAATTGGGCATTATAGCTTTGTTGACACACATAGTCAGCCATCACAGATGTCTAGTACCCAGGGGTTTCTGGGGATCATGCCCAGAGCAGAAGGCTGACAGGGCTTACCTTAGAACTAATGTCAAATCCATGTTGTGTGGTTGTGGGAATCTACCCTGCTTGTGACCTCTAGACAAATAATACAGACTGTATATCATGGTGGATCAACCTAGTCAATTCACAGAACCTGGCCTGAAAGTGGGGGAGGTAGAGCATGGGAGATGGAATATGTTAGGTGGCAGATTCCTGTCCATGAATCACAGAATATTAAGGTGAGGGTCATTCAGAAACAGAACCTCTGGTAGCCACTTTGGCATCTTTGTCTAAATTAGAAAATGGTCCTTCTTCCTTTGAGCAGATACAGCCCCTAGTGAGGATGTGTAACCTTGTGAGCACTAATGTCATCCCTCACTAGACACTTGAGCCAGGTGTCCTTGTGCAGTGAACAACGCTCCCAACCATATGCATTGGCCTTGCTCAGGGAGGACCAAGTCTCATTTTATAGGTGAAAAATTAAGCCCAGAAACTAGTGAACTTGCCAAAGGGTGTGCCAGGTAATCTTGTATTTAGAATTTTAGATTCTGAAACTAGAGTCTGAGTGGCCTGATGACATATACCTTATTCTTTGGGCAAGGCAACCAAGGGAGGTGTGGACCAGGAAAAAACCCTCCTCTCTAAAAGTTCTCTTCCCTCACTTGTCAGCTCACTGATTTCAGAATACTTAATTTGATGATAAAATTAAAATGCCCTCTGAGAGTATTATCTCATTCATATTAGCATGAATGACTTTACTCAGGTGATGAAAATAATTCTTTACATCTAAAAAAACACTTAATGATTTTCAAATATACACAGTATTTTATTCCCAAGACCACAAGGATTTCATGGCTGTTGAGGACTCCCTTGAGGAAATTAATAATTAATGACTTCAAGAAGCATTAAAAACTATTTTCTAAGCATACTTTTTATTGAAATATAACATATAAAAGTACACAAATCGTAAGTGTACAGCTCAGTGAATTTTTACAAACTGAATACACCTATATAACCCTGTCCCAGATCAAGAAATAGAATATTAGCAGTGCCCTAAGAATCCCTTTCCTCTAAAAATGATTCTAAATTCTTTATAAAGACCCGGTGTTGAAAGAGATAACACCAAAAGAAGGTCTTGGGGTGAGGACGAAGAATTCTAGTTAAATCTGTGCATCAGGCCAGGGTTAGGTTAATCTGTGCTTGACAAGTTAACTATGAGAAAGGTATTAAATAATTCCTGGACTTTATTGCTTTTAAACCTTCTCTGAACCTTAAAAATGTTTATCTACCCAATGATTTTGGTTGTTTTTTTTTTTAATCTATCAGAGCTTCAGAAATTTCTGTAGAAGTTGACAAATTGGATTCAACCTAAACATCCAGCAATGAGGGCTTGGATAAGTCAATTTTTCATAGACTGAAAAATGGAGTATTATGAAATGATTAAACAAATGAGAATATTTGCTTAAATGCTTATGATATAGTGAGAAGTGAGCAGGGCAATATAAAAATTATGCACGTATTAGACAATAATCTCAATTTTTGTTAAAAATGTCTGAAAAATTGGGAAGATGGCAGAGTAGGAGGATCCAAAGCTCACCATGTCCCATGGATACAACTAGATACCACCCACATCGGTGTAAATAATCCAGAAAATGACCTGAAGACTGGTAGACAGAGTCTCCACAGTTAATTGTAGAAAAGAGGCCATATCGAAGAGGGTATGAAGAGTGGAGACACGATTGAAAGCTTTATGATGCACGGGACTGTCCACAGGAGGGAGGGATGCCCTGGACACAGAGGGGAAAGAAACAGACTCTCACACCAGGGAGCCTGAATGGGGAAGACAAATCCTCATAACATTTGGCTTTGAAAACCAGAGGAACCCAGCAACTGGTTTCAGCTTACCACCTGAAACTTTAAAAATCAGTGGGCTCAACTCTGGGAGAGCCAGGGAGGCAAGAAGAAATTGAGTCCCCACCCTTAAAGAGACAGCACAGCAAATAGCCCCTCAGAGATGCATCATAGAAAGAGCAGTTTAAAAATGTCTGGAGTATACAGGAGGGAGATTTGTTTACTGATCACAGAGGTATGCTGAAGGGGCAGAGATCATTGGGAGACTCAGCCAGGAACAAAGGACCTGGCAGGTGCCATTTCCCTCCCCCACACCCCAGCCCAGATACACAGATATCTGTGGGAGCCAGCATAGCGCAACACAGTTCACCTAGCTTGCTAACAGTGCACCTTGTCCCTGCATTCAGCAGACATGCCTCCTCCAGTCAGGCCTTGGTTCCAGGTCCCCTTCCCAGCAGGCCCATGCAAACCTTGCTAACACTGTGAGTCCTGCTCCCGCCAATAAACCCTTGGCCAGAGCCTATCCAAAGCAGTGCCACAAGCCTGGCAGTATGCAAGTAGCCCCGAAGGGATAGCGCCACTGCAAAGTGACTTCTGCCCAAGGAAGTGGGGAAGACAACCACACACACCCTGTCAAGACTGTAGCCCTAGCAGTGGGCCGGGGGAGGACATCTGGTCTGACTGCAGACCCCGCCTCCCAACAAAAGCTGCTCAGGGAACAAGACAGGGAAAATGGCCTGCAGTTTGGTGCTATTACATCTCTGGAAAATGCCTGGTGTGACACAAAACAAAAGCCCAAGGTGGCCCCAGACTGGCCCACTAACAACACAGGGGCCAAACTCTGTCCACAACAGGCAAAGAGAGCCATTGCAGACAAATGGACTGAAGGCAAAAGCAGCTCAGCCACAAGAACAGGGCACATGCAACACATATAGGAGACACCGTTGAAGTGCCAGATTCTGGTGAACAGGGAATAATGCACTGCAGGGCACTATAGGACCACTTCCTCATAATGCCACTACTTGTAAGAGCAGGAGACTCAGCCGACTTTCCTAACACATAAAAGCATTTGCAGAGAGTTAGACAGAATGAGAAGACAGAGAACTATGTTCTAAATGAAAGAACAGAACAAACTCACAGCAAGAGAGCTAAACAAAATGGAGATAATATGCCTGATAGAGAATTTAAAGTAATGGTCATAAAGATACTCACTGGACTTGAAAAGAGTGGAGGACCTCAATGAGATCCTTAAACAGAGATAGAAAAACCAATCAGAGACAAAGAAATCAATAAATGAAATTAAAAATACACTAGAGAATTCAGTGAAGTGGCAGGATATAAAATCAATGCACAGAAATCAGTGGCATCCCTATACACCAACAACAAGACAGAAGAAAGAGAAATTAAGGAGTCGATCCCATTTACAATTGCACCCAAAAAACCATAAGATACCTAGGAATACATTTAACCAAAGAGGCAAAGAATCTGTACTCAGAAAACTATAAAATACTCATGAAAGAAATTGAGGAAGACATAAAGAAATGGAAAAACGTTCCATGTTCATGGATTGGAAGAACAAATATTGTGAATATGTTAATGCTCCCTAGAGCAATCTACACATTCAGTGCAATCCCTATCATTTTGAATGAAAGAGGAGAGATCACAACCAACACCAAGGAAATACAAACAATTATAAGAACATATTATGAGCAACTTTTTTAAAAGAAATGGAACAAATAATCCTAAAATTTGTATGGAACCAGAAAAGACCCGAATAGCCAGAGGAATGTTGAAAAAGAGAAGCAAAGCTGGTGGCATCATAATTCCAGACTTCAAGCTCTATTACAAAGCTGTCATCATCAAGACGGTATGGTACTGGCACAAAAACAGACACATAGATCAATGGAACAGAACAGAGAGCCTAGAAATGGACCCTCAACTCTATGGTCAACTGATCTTCGACAAAGCAGGAAAGAATGTCCAATGGAAAAGAGACAGTCTCTTCAACAATTGGTTTTGGGAAAATTGGACAGCCACATGCAGAAGAATGAAACTGGACCATTTCCTTACACCACACACAAAAATAGACTCCAAATGGTTGAAAGACCTCAATGTGAGACAGGAGTCCATCAAAATCCTTGAGGAGAACACAGGCAGCAACCTCTTTGACCTCAGCCGCAGCAACTTCTTCCTAGAAACATCGCCAAAGACAAGGGAAGCAAGGGCAAAAATGAACTATTGGGACTTCATCAAGATAAAAAGCTTTTGCACAGCAAAGGAAACAGTCAACAAAACCAAGAGACAACTGAGAATGGGAGAAGATACTTGCAAATGACATATCAGATAAAGGGCTAGTATCCAAAATCTATAAAGAACTTATCAAACTCAACACCCAAAGAACAAAGAATCCAATCAAGAAATGGGCAGAAGATATGAACAGACATTTCTGCAAAGAAGACATCCAAATGGCCAACAGACACATGAAAAATTGCTCAACATCGCTCGGCATCAGGGAAATCCAAATCAAAACCTCAATGAGATACCACCTCACAGTAGTCAGAATGGCTAAAATTAACAAGTCAGGAAACGACAGATGTTGGCGGGGATGTGGAGAAAGGGGAACCCTCCTTACACTGTTGGTGGGAATGCAGTCTGGTGCAGCCACTCTGGAGAAGAGTATGGAGGTTCCTCAAAAAGTTGAAAATAGAGCTACCCTCGACCCAGCAATTGCACTATTAGGTCTTTACCCTGAAGATACAATTGTAGTGATCTGAAGGGGTACCTGCACTCTAATGTTTAAAGCAGCAATGTCCACAATAGCCAAACTATGGAAAGAGCCAAGATGTCCATTGACATATGAATGGATAAAGAAGATTTGGTATATACACACACATACACACACATACACACACACACTGGAATATTATGCAGCCATCAAAAGAAATGAAATCTTGCCATTTGCAATGATGTGGATGGAACTAGAGGGTATTATGCTGAGCGAAATAAGTCAATCAGAGAAGACATGTATCATATGATCTCACTGATATGAGGAGTTCTTAATCTCAGGAAACAAACTGAGGGTTGCTGGAGTGGTAGGGGTTGGGAGGGATGGGGTGGCTGGGTGATAGACAGTGGGGAGGGTATGTGCTATGATGAGTGCTGTGAATTGTGTAAGACTGTTGAATCACAGACCTGTACCTCTGAAACAAATAATACATTATATGTTAAAAAAAAGAAGATAGTAGGAAGGGTAAAATGAAGGGGGGGAAATTGGAGGGGGAGACAAACCATGAGTGACTGTGGACTCTGAGAAATGAACTGAGGGTTCTAGAGGGGAGGGGGGTGAGGGGATGGGTTAGCCTGGTGATGGATATTAAAGAAGGCACGTATTGAATGGAGCACTGGGTGTTATATGCAAACAATGAATCATGGAACACTACATCAAAAACTAATGATGTAATGTATGGTGATTAACATAACATAATAAAATTTAAAAAAGTACACTAGAGAGAATAGTAGACTAGAGGAAGCAGAAGAATGGATCATAGAAATACAAAGGATAATAAGAAACTATGAAAAAGTATATGCCAACAAATTGGACAGTCTAGAAGAAATGGAATAATTCTTAGAAACATATAACCTCCCAAAACTGAATCAGGAAGAAATAGAAAACTTGAACAGACCAATTACCAGCAATGAAATCGAATCAGTTATCATAAAACTCCCCCAAAACAGAAGTCCAGGACCAGATAGCTTCACAGGTGAATTCTACCAAATATGTAAAGAAGAGTTAATACCTGTTCCTCTCAAACTATTCCAAAAAATAGAAGAGGAAAGAGAGCTTCCAAATTTATTCTATGAGGTCAACATTACCCTGATACCAAAATCAGAGAAAGACATTACAAAAAAAAACAGTACAGGCGAATATCTCTGATGAACATAGATGCAAAAATCCTCAACATTATAATAGCAAACTGAAGTCAACAATACACTGAAAAAATCATTCACCATGATCAAGTAGGATTTATTCCTGGGATGTAAGGGTGGTTTAATATTTGCAAATCAATCAATGTGATACATCATATCAAGAGAAAGGATAAGAACCATATGATCATTTCAATAGCTGCAGAAAAAGCATTTGACAAAGCACAACATCAAGATAAAAACTGTCAACTAAGTAGGTTTAGAGGTAATATGTTCGTATAAAGGCTATATATGAAAAATCCATGGCTAACCCATAACTATATATGATGTATTAAGGCTATATATAAAAAAAACCCATAGCTAACATCATACTCAATATTGAAAACAGAGACTTTCCCCTAAGTCAGGAACAAGACAAGGATATTACTCTCACGACTTTTATTCAACATTAATACTGGAAGTCCTAGCCATAGGAATCAGACAAGAAAAAGAAAAGGTTTCCTAATTAGTAAGGAAAAAATAAAACTTTAACTATTTGCAGATGACATGATACTATATATAGAAAACCCTAAAGATTCCACCAAAAACTAGAACTGATAAATGAATTCAGTAAGGTTGCAGGATACAAAGTTAATATACAGAAATCTATTGCATTTCTATATACTAACAATGAAGTAGCAGAAAGAGAAATTAAGAAAATAATCCCATTTACAACTGCACCAAAATCACAAAAAATACCTAAGAATAAACTTAACCAAGGAAATGAAAGACCTGTCCTCTGAAATCTATAAAACACTGATGAAAGTCATTGACAACACAAACAAATGGTAAGATGTTCCATGCTGATGGAATGGAAGAACAAATATTGCTAAAATGTCCATACTATCCAAACAATCTACAGATTTATGCAGTCCCTACCAAAATAGCAACAGCATTCT
>NW_023270889.1:3394785-3432917 GCF_011800145.1 Mirounga leonina
AGAATGCTGTTGCTATTTTGGTAGGGACTGCATAAATCTGTAGATTGCTTTGGATAGTATGGACATTTTAGCAATATTTGTTCTTCCATTCCATCAGTATGGAACATCTTACCATTTGTTTGTGTTGTCTTCAATGACTTTCATCAGTGTTTATTATAGATTTCAGAGGACAGGTCTTTCATTTCCTTGGTTAAGTTTATTCTTAGGTATTTTTTGTGATTTTGGTGCAGTTGTAAATAGGATTATTTTCTTTCTTTTTTTTTTTTTTAAAGATTTTATTTATTTATTTGACAGAGAGAGACACAGTGAGAGAGGGAACACAAGCAGGGGGCGTGGGAGAGGGAGAAGCAGACTCCCTGCCGAGCAGGAAGCCCGATGCGGGACTCGATCCCGGGACTCCAGGATCATGACCTGAGCCGAAGGCAGTCGCTTAACCAACTGAGCCACCCAGGCGCCCAATAGGATTATTTTCTTAATTTCTTTTTCTGCTACTTCACTGTTAGTGTATGGAAATGTAACAGATTTCTGTATATTGATTTATTTGCTTTCTTTAAATTTTTAAAAAAATTTTACTGTAGTTGGCACATAATGTTACATTAGTTTCAGGTGTACAACTTAGGAATTTGACAAGTTTATATGTTATGCTCTGTTCCACATCTGTACCATTACATCGCTATTATAATATTATTGACTGTATTCCTTATGTTCTGCTTTTTATTCTTCTGACTTACTTATTCCATAACTGGAGGTCTGTATCTCCCACTCCTCTACCCCCATTTTGCCCAACCCCCCAAACTCCTCCCATCTGGCAACCATCAATTTGTTCTCTGTATTTATAGTTCTGATTCAGCTTTTTGTTTGTGTATTCAATTTTTAGGGGATTCCTTTTATTAGTAGAATCGTGTGGTATTTGTCTTTCTCGGTCTGACTTAGTTCACTTAGCATAATACCCTCTAGGTTCATCCATATCGTCTCAAATGGCACAATCCTATCCTTTTTATGGCTGTGTAATATTTCATTGTATATATTATATATTGATTTTGTGTCTTGCGACCTTACTGAATTTACTTATCAGTTATACTAGTTTTTTTGGTGAAATCTTTATGGTTTTCTAAATATAGAATCACATCATCTGCAAATAGTGAAAGTTGTATTTCTTTCAGGAACAGGATTTTTAGAATTAAATAGTTTCTGTACATGTTATAGGGAATTCAGTTAATTTGTGCTGATTAGGTCACACTTAATGTTTATTATGCTTGTGACTTAGGTTATGTGTTCTTTTGGAGTCTTCTGAAACTGGTAGACCATTTCTGAATGGATGAAAATTAACAATGGTCTTTCTTCATTGTAATAAAAATTAGTAGGAGTTCATCTTAGTTTAATTGCCACCATGTATCACTATCATAGTAAGTATATTTTCATCTATTTGAATAATTTATGAAGTTCCTATTATATGCCTAGTAATAGGGGCTCAAATGCATACACATACTGTATATGTGTTAAGTATTTTTATGGGTAAATGTAATGTGTTTTTGCAGGTAAATGTAACATTTTGCATATAGATCCATGAATGTAAAATCCATAAGAGATCTTTTATTATCTGTGTGCATATCTTTTATAGGAATTCTGGTGCCTGGACTCCTCATTCCCCAAATTCCCTCTCTTAACTCACAGTTTTCTTCTAGTGCTAAAGGAGAATAAGGGAAGCCATGCATGATGGAGCAGGCTGTGCACAACACAGTTCTCAAGGCCTCATTCATACCTTGTACATCCATAAGCAGCCCTGCAGTTCAAATCATGAAGTCACCACCCACCTAACGATATCTTGTCATCCTAACTGGAGACACAACTTTAGGTGAAATAAACCATCTTCTGAGCACTGAATTTGCAAACAAATATATGTCAAAAATAACAACTAGATCACAAAATGAATCAAACTACTTTGTAATTTCTTCCTCTAATAATGGGCAAAGTTACAAGATTGAATCCTCAAGAAAGATACTTAACTCTTCTTACTGGTGTTGTCTCTGAGGCCTGTGATGTGGTGTGGGAATAGCCATATTGTGTTGAAATTCTTTCAGTTCTCACTGATACGGAAAAAGTTCTAAATGTATCCTAATTTCTGGACCATGGTAAGATTACAGTATAGCAAGACTCCAGGGTAATTAACTTCTCTGTCATTTGGAAAATTAATTGGAGAAGACCCTAAGAATTTTGCAGATAATCCCTCTCAATGGTAACATTGTAAATATTTTAGTATGGTTACATTATAGTAGTACCACATATTTGTATATCATCCTGTATCCAAGGAATTCTAAGTGATTTACAAATCGTTTTAAAAGCCACTTAGAGCTTTCAGATTCTCTGGGAAGCAAGCTCTGATAGGTTGTATGAATACTATTTAAAGACAAGGAATTTGAAATTCATTGAGTGGCAAATTGAGACTCATCCAGTATGTCAGTGTCTAAGTTAGCTCCTGGCATCCATACCTTTGCTGTTTTGTTGTTTTCAGTGGAGACCTAGAGCTTTCATTCCTACTTGATGAACTCTCTTCCTTCTAGCTTGATTTCTAAACACCATCGCCACACCATACTCTGTTGCATGATGTTCAAGGTGAAATGAAATCTCTGCTTTTTTAGTGTGGGATTGAGATTTCTGTACGCACAGGAAATTTTGCCAATAATCACAAACACATGGGTCAGTAATCTCTTCTTAAATATTTGATGCACAGCAAAGAAGAAGGGTTTCAGTGGATTCTAGGATATTACCAGTGGAAGGGAGGTGATGCAGTACATTGGACAGAAGACTTGCCTGTGATTCAGGGATCTGGGTTCTAGTCTTCAGGAGTCTGCCCTTTGCCAGAGATCTGTGAGCTGAGCTGAAGTTCATTGAGAATCCTCCCTAGGAGATGGGGCTTCAGGAAATGAACTTGATTTGCAAGGGAAGGCATAACTAGGGCCCTTTTGCACTGGATCCTTTCTTAAACTCACCACAGTCCTTCTCTCTTCTGTGGTCATTATTATAGATTTTTGGAAATTTAAAAATACAGGGGCAGACATAGTAATCATTGCTACCGTTCTTGAGGCCTTTACTCTTGTGAATCATTATTCCCTTTCATCCAGTGACCTAGGTTTTAGCAGTGTGACCTTGGGCAAGTGACTTAACTGTTCTGGGTGTCAGTTGCATCAAGTATAAAAAGGAGGAGTTTGACCAGATCTAGTGGTTTTTAAATTGGGCCTTGTGAATCTCTAGGGATCAGGGGAGAGTTTTAGCTTCTGAGAACATCAAGGAAGAAGTTGTGTGGGCAGGTTTTCTCAGGCTATCAATCTTTTATCTCACTTTTAGTCATAGGAGCTTTGCTTTGTATCTGTGTTAAATAGTGACATTATTTGAAAAAAGCCTTCACACACTAAAAAAAGTTTAATTTTGCTTCTATTAAGATGGAGTAAAAGGGATTGGATTTACCTTTCCACCTGAAATGAACAAAGATATAATATATAAAAGAACAGTGGATACCAGCTCATACATATGAGGAAACTGAGACCGGAAAAGGACTAGACAAAAGCATTAGAAGGAATAATCGCTGGTGCTCACACAGGAGACTGGAGTTCATGTAGCAGTGGGTAGAATACTCAGAAAAGTCTTATTTCAAGGGTGGGAAATAACTAGCGCTAAGTTAAACACTGCTGTGGTCCAGCCTAACAAGTCTTGCAAACAGGAACAAAAGGACCAAACTCTTTCCTTGTACTTTAATGGTATCCTTGAATAAAGCTGAAAAATATAGGAATATAAAAATATCCAACACCAAACAAAGTAAAATTCACAGTGACTGGATGGAATCCAATAAAAAGTTGCCAAGCATGCAAAAAAGCAGGAAAAAGCATACAACTCATAATGAGGCAAAAAGCAATCAGACTGACTTAGAATTGACACAGGTGTTGGAATTATCAGACAAGGACATTAAAAACAATTATTATAACTGTAGTTTGCCTGTACAAAGGTAAAATAGAGATATGGAAAATGTCTTAAGGAAAGTCAACTTAGGCTTTTACATGTGAAAGCTATAATGTGTGAGATGACAAATACATTGGATAGGATTAATAGCATATTAGACATCACAGAAGAAAAGATTAGTGAATTTGAAGACCTAACAATAGAAATGTCAAAAATGGAACACACAGGAAAAAATTTAAAAAAGTAAGCAGAGCATCAGTGAGCTGTAGGAGCTGTAGGTCAACTTCAGTAGGAGACATATATATGTATATATAATACTACTCAGCAATAAAGAGTAAACTGTTGACACATGAAGTAATATGGATGAATCTCAAAATAATTACCCTGAGTGAAAGATCAGAGAAAAAAGTGTGTGTGTGTGTGTGAGAGAGATTCTGTTTATATAAAACTCTAGAAAATGTAAGTTAATCAATAGTGATAGAAATCAGATCAGTGTTTACTTGAGGATGGGAGAGTGAGGTAGGCAGGAGTAGGAAAGAAGAATTGCCAAGGAATATTAGGAAGCTTTTGGGATTGTTGGATATGTTTACTCTTTGTGGTGATGGTTTCATAGTGTGTGTGTGTGTGTGTGTATATATATGATACATATATATGATACATATATATATGACATATATATGTCAAAACTTACCAAATTATATACTTTAAATATGTGTGGTTTATTGTATGTCAATTATACCTTTATAAAACTATAAAACTTTAAACTATAAAACTTCAACTGTCATGCTACTTGGTATTGAACTTCTCTTTTTCTTCTAAATAATGAGCAAAATTTCCAATGAGGGAGCTGCTGTTGATGGTGTAAATTATTATAATCCTTGTAGAAGGCAATTTGGCAGTATGTGTCAGGGTTCCTAAGAATGTTCATGTGCTTTGCCTCAGAGTCCTGTTTTTGATAATCTGGCCTAGAGAAATAATGGAAAAGACAAAACAAGTATTGTGGAAATCCTCATAGCCTCTTCCTCCCACAAAAATCTCCAGAAATGGCGAAAATCTTGTTTTTAAAATTATGTTCCCGAACAGTTGGCCAAAATATTTGATGAATTTCAGAAAGATCGAAGATAGTTGGGATCAGATTGAAGAATGAAATCACAGCCCAAAACCCATGCAGGAGCAAACTCTTGCAAAGGTGGGTATGGCCCCAAGGATAGTTTTAGCCAAAAGACTGGTGACTTTCAGAGGTCTGGCAAGAAGTCCCCTGCGGCACCCGACAGGGTGATTAATTGGGGTTCTGCAGCAGAAACAATCAGGTCTGTTGACCATCTGCACTCTCCCTCTCTTCTGCCTCTACCACTCCCAGGCATAGAGCAACTAATATGTCTGTCCCCTTGGGCAGGAACAGCTAGTGAAGAGAGGTTGGGTGGGGCCTTTGGTGGCTGACACCCAGGTGAAATAATGAACCCCTACATGAGGAGATGACTAAAGGCCTGCCCTGAGGGGGATAGCACACTCTGTTCCTCATCCAAATCACAAAAGACAGGCTAGAGGTCACACTGCACAGAACAAAATGTCCTACTCTCTCCCACAAGCAGGCTGAAGACACACAAAGGTTGAAATGAAATTATTGGGAAAAAAATATAAAAGGAAAATGCTAACCAGAATACTGGCAATACTGATACGAGGCAAAAGAAAATTCAAAGTAGGTATCATTAAAATGAAGAAGAACACTTCAGAATAATAAAAGTAATAAGAGTTACCAAACAAACCCTTATAATCCTGACAATGTAGCTTCTAAATATATAGAACAAAAGCAAATAGAAAATATAAGGATAAATAAATAGATTCACAATCACAATGAACTTTAACATTTTTTGGAAATCCATAAATCAAATACACTAAAAATAAGGATATAAAAGATTTGATTAACACAATAAACTTTACATATATATATGTAGCCAATGAACAGCATTGATTTTTTTCAAAAGCACATTAAGCAGTCAAAAAATTGATCATGTATTAGGAAATGTTTACAAATTAAATAGAAATCACATAGGCCACTTTCATTAATCATGGTACATTTGAATTAGAAATTGAGAAGAAAAAAAACTCCTTCAAACCAAAAGCCAACTAGACTTCTTAGAATTAAAAACTGTACTGCTTGAAGAAAAACAAAAGCCAACATCTTTGTAACATCTGAGTTAAAGAGGAAATAAAAAACTATTTAGAAATGCAATATAATAAAAGTACAGTGTGTTAAAGGCATCAATATGGCCAAGACAGCACTCAGAGAAATATTTATTATCATAATTGTACTTATTAGGAAAAATAAGAAAAAAAATGAACTAATCTTTGAAAGTAAGAAGATGGATACTAAAAATTTTAAAAAATTATGCATGCCTGAATAAAAATGCCACAGTTAAAAAAAACAAAAAAATTTATACATGTCTGAATAAGAATGCCAAAGATAAAAAAAAGAGGAAGCTAGGTATATCTGAGAAAAATAAACCTAAAGAATGTGAAGTAAAGGAATTAATAAAGATAAAAGTAGAAATTATTATTATTATTTTTAAAGATTTTATTTATTTATTTGAAGAGGAACAGTGAGAGAGGGAACCCAAGCAGGGGAAGTGGGAGAGGGAGAAGCAGGCTTCCCACCGAGCAGGGAGCCCGATGTGGGGCTCGATCCCAGGACCCTGGGATCATGACCTGAGCGGAAGGCAGACGCTTAATGACTGAGCCACCCAGGCACCCCCAAAATAGAAATTATTTACACAGAAATTTAAAAATAATTAAAGAGATTAGTAAAGTTGCCCTGTAAAACCAAAAGCTGGTTCTTTGCAAAAACTTGTGCATTCTGGTTCCCTGTGCCAGGGCCTTCTCCTGTGTCCCATTCTCTCTCCTTCCACCCCCACCTATCATAGGTACTAACAGGGAAATCCAGTAGTCATCCCACTACATCTCTACTCAGAGGGCCTGAATACTGAACATAACATGATTAGTATACTTGTGGCAGGTGGCATTTATCAGTTTATTTTATTGAAGTCTACAGATGACATGTTAGGAAATTTGAATGCAGATGTACTGAACAGGATTGTGTGCAAACCCCAGCTATCTGAATATACTGTCAAAAATCTGGTCCTTACAAACCCAAGGTTTCTTTCTTGGAGAAGAAATTCTTTTTTTTGTGAGTGAGCCTGAGGGAGGAATTGTAATTACTGTAGAATCTGTGAAGCCCTGCCCATATGGCCATCGTGTTTAGGTGAGGTTGGTGCTACTGCTTTTCTTTTGATTTTATATACTTTGCTTCTCACCTGCACTTTATGCTCTAAAAAATGGCTGCTCCTAGGAAAATTTGCAAAGGTCACTCTTACATATGTTGCCACATTCCCAGCCCTTTGCAGCACCATCGAAGTATGTAGTGCTTTGTACTTTGGATCCGCTGAGCTAGGGTGATACCCTAAATTCTAACCACTTCCTCCCCCATCCAGCTTATTAGTCCTGTGTAATCATGACCTTATATTTCTACTATATCCAAGAGGCTGATAACTAATTAGACAAAATGATTTGAATTTAGAATTCCTGGATCTAAAAGGAGTCTGAGAAATCATCATATTCACTGTCCTTAACCACTTTTTAATTTAATTTAATTTAATTTTTTAAAAAGATTTTATCTATTTATTTGACAGAGAGAGAGAGAGAGCACAAGCAGGGCAGCGGGAAGGGGAGAAGCAGGCTCGATCCCAGGACCCTGGGATCATGACCTGAGCCGAAGGCAGCCGCTTAACCGACTGAGCCACCCAGGAGCCCCTGTCCTTAACCACTTTAAACCCATGCTCCCCACAGGAGCTTTTTGATTTTCATCTTTTGAATATTCCTACCAGTCAAGTGGGTTTTGTTTTGCTTTACTTTTCATAGTATCTGTGATTAAAACACTAAGAATGTTGGCCATCCAACCCCCGTTCTGATGTGCTTCTCCTATGGAGGTGTATTCTCTTAGAATCACTGATACCTAGTGCAAGATTTGGGTTTGCATTTGGTTGGTTTGGTTATATGTAACAGGAGCATAGATGCAGTGGCTTAACCAGATAAGGCTTTGCTGAAATCCCAAGTAGTAAGTCTAGAGGCAGAGAGTCAGGCTGGGGCTGCTCCTCAGGAAGTCACGAGAGAGTGAAGTTCTTCACCTGGGTACATTGCCTCCCACAACTAAAGAGGAGTTCTGCTGGTATGGATGATGGGAAGAATAGGTATCTGAATAAAAATTGGCGAAGTCCAGCCTACCCATTTCATAGATAAAGAACCTGAGAGCTATACAATTTTAGTGACTTGCCCAAGGTCATAAAGCTATTCAGTAACAAAGCTGAGACTAGAACTCAAAACCCAAGACATTCTCTCTTTTTTTTTAACTGTTTATCACAGTGCTTTTTTTTTTATTCTTATGTTAATCCCCATACATTACATCATTAGTTTTAGATGAAGTGTTCCATGATTCATTGTTTGTGCATAACACCCAGTGCTCCATGCAGAATGTGCCCTCCTCAATACCCACCACCAGGCTAACCCATCCTCCCACCCCCCTCCCCTCCAGAACCCTGTTTGTTTTTCAGAGTCCATCGTCTCTCATGGTTCTCAAAACCCAAGACATTCTCTTATCTGGTGTTCTCAAAATCCCCCAAATTTGACATCTCTGCATTTTGCACATGTCATTCCCTTTACTTGAAACTGTAGGCCAACATGCCCGCCCACTTCGACCATCTGAAAGCCCTACCTCCCAATCCTACCCATCCCATCTGATGCTTTTCTTGACTTGAAGGTAGCAATTTCAAGAACTTGCGGAAAGCAGTGTTGGAAGTTGTGTTTGGCCTGAGGGTTAAGTCTTCAGTTGTATAATTCTTAAACCTCTTTATAATCTACATTAACCTAGTGGTAGTTCCTTCTCACCTACCTCACTCTCTCTTCCCATCCACCATTTCCTTCCCACTGCTCACCAGGATCTACTTTGTTCCTTGAGCTCCATGGGGGTCGAGCTGCCTTTGGAGCCCAGTTCCCTCTGCCCTCTCTGTTCTTATACTGCAGCCTCTAGCAGCTAAATTAGAGGAGTTTTTTTGGGGGGGTGTCATTATTTTTGTGGGACTAATAAGTCCCTCACAGGAATTAAGTATTACCTGGACAGGACCCTTTGTTTCCTCATCTTTGGATTTCCCATAGCACTTTCTACAGTTATTAATAGTATTTCCTCAAAACATATTTGTTGGATGAATGGCTTCTCAGGAAACTTCTAGGAGTGAGGTCTGGGGGCTTGTAGAGGTTTGCTTTGCTTAGTGCCTGGTACATAGTAAGCTGCCTGGTATGATGTCTGCAACTTACATTCAACTATTTCAGCGTCAGTAGTATGGTATCATTTCAGTGTTGCTTTAAGCTACAATTGAGATGATCAGTTGATCTAATCAGAAATATATACCTCGGGAGTAGTCAGCTTGTATTTAATTAGAAAAGTCACACTTCAAAGTTACCTTCAATAAGCCATCTCCTGTCAATACTAGAAGCATTACTAATTGCATAATGAATGTTAGTAAAGATAGTGGTATTCAAGATAAGTGGGTGGTATAAACTTTTTTTTGAGGAATTTCCTGTTCTTGTATAAATAAGCTATGAGAAATTAGTAAGGTCTCATGGATGGTGCCATTGGTACTGGTAAATATTTAACAGGCTCTTTGGGGAAATTGGTAGTGTTTGCTGATTTCTGTGGTTTAAATACTCCCACCAGTGGCCCCAATAGCAACATGATGCCATTGAACAAGGCATTGGGAAGGGATGTGCACAACTGGTGCTAGTCAATAGGTAGGAGTCTCAATGAGCCAGTCTCAGTATACCTTAATTGTGTTCTCCTATAGAGCCCTGTGTCCAGCCACTGGTTTCTGGGTTCTTGGCTGCCTCACTCCGATAGAGGTTAACTGTGTCCTGCTATAGAATGTCATCCTTTTAGTCTGAGGTGAATGTTTCTTGCAAGGTGTGGGCAGTGCTCTGAAAAGGACAGAAATCTTTGAGCTTACAGAACAGGTTGTTTTGACTGTTTTCTGCCTGCTTGCAAATAAATGTCTATGTGTGTGGCTGAATTTGGTCTGGGATTTTAGTTCACAAAACCTGTTAGAAAGATTGGGGGAGCAACTAATTCTCCTTTTCTTCTAGCTATGGCCCACGGAGAGCTACCAAAAATAACCCAATAGTTGTGCATACAAAGTGGTGTCGGCCAATTTACAATGACCTCAATAAATATTTCTTTTAGGAATACATGCATCCAATCATTGGAAGTCAGCATTATGCCTGGAGGTGTTCTCTCAGACCTTAATAGGCCACTATGTTGCTGTTATTTGTGAGATATTTTATCATGTGGTTGAGTGTGAGCCGGATACCAGACTCTCACCCTGAGTAGCTTTATATAACATGGGGTTGCTTAGAGCAGGTGTCTTGGTTCATATTCCCCTCTAAAACAGACTCTGAAACAGGGATTTGGATGTTAGTTTATTGGGAGGTGATCCCAAGAGGGTAAGGGTGTGGTAACAGAGACCAAAAAAAAGGAAAGCACATTAAAGCAGCACTAATGGGTGCATTAGTTCTGTGGGCAGCTAATCTTGTTACAGACCTTCTGAGAGGGTGAATGGCACATAGCTAAGAACTGTCTCACCAAGGAACTAGAAAGCTGGGGCATTTGTTCACCAACTTTTGTGCCTCATTGGTTGCAAGGGCCAGGCATGCTCTCGAATCCAGAGAAAAATTATAGGTGAAGAGAAATACATGTGCTTGATGGAGGGAGGAAACCTCTGGTATGTTTGAGAACTATCTACTGAAGCTGTAAATGACCTCCGAGTGGGCTGAGGGCATATGGACGGGCCTGACCTCCAGCCGGGCAGACGGGCCTCCTCAAAGTAGAAGAGCCTTCCTAACATCCAGGCAGGACACAGAGGCTCCACTCCTGCCAGGGTTTTTTTGGGAGGGAATGAATAGGAGGTCAGTACCCCTACTCTACCCTGCTCTAGGGTGACCACCCTTGTACTGGAAGGGGTTGGCTGCTGGACCCCAAGGCGTGGGGGAACTGGAGGGAAATAGTCTTGACACTTGACTAATTCCCTTGACTATTAGCCATGCTCCCAGTGAATTTGGGAGAGAATGTCTGCCTGTTGGGTTCTTACCACAACCCACTTTCACTCCGTGGGAAAGAGGGACCCAGACGTGGTCCCAGAAATCTCCCCAAACTTTCACACAGTTTTCTTTGAAACAGGGATGCCCATGTCTCTAAATCCTACGTGCAGCAAGTGTAAACTCTTCCTTTCACCTATGGCAGCAACAGTGAAGAACATCAGACTTTATAGAGAGCATCCGTATAGTCCATGTATCCATGCCCTTCTGTCTTTAAGTAATATTTGTTTGTTCTTTATCTTAGCTGGTGGTGCCCCCAGGCTGTTGAAGGGCAGATGCCATCCTTCAAAACTCTGCAAAATAAATACCTTGGCAAACCCAGAAAATGTTAGCAATTGGCTTAGGTCAAATTATTTAAATGCACATCAGCTTCTCCATCATGAAGAAGAAACCTCCAACTGAAAATTAATTCAGCCTAATAATAACCATTTGTTTCTCCCTCTGTACACATTAGTTGTCAAAACCACTGTCTGCTTCCAACCAGGATATATTACTCATTTTTGGTTGCATTCTTGTCATCCTAGTTCAGTATTGAGATTTTTATCCTGGGGATAATTAGTTTCAGCTGATAATTTGCTCAGCATCAAACTTTTTGGAGATGAATACAAATAGAATAGCCAGGTGGTATGATGGATTTTTTTTCTGTGTAAGTTTATGCCATCCTTACTGTCTTCTCCTTTCACATTTTTCTAAAGAAAATGATAAAGAAAAATCTTACAAAATCTGTCAGCATAAAAGGACAAGAGCTTCACAGGAAAGATAAGAGAAAAAAAATCATTTGCCAACCCTCAGGGGCAGATTCTGAAGGAAATGTACAGCTTTATTTCTATTGCAGGAATATGTCAGATGGATGAAAAAAATCCTGCCTTGGCATAACGGGCCCTGTTTGCAGCTGACAGCTTGAGGTTTCTGCACCAGGGACCTGAAAAGTTGTCAGTGTTAATAAAAAGAAGTTTTCCTGATAATGGTTTTGGTTCACTGTGCAAGCATGTGCTATTCCTAGTGTTTGGTCAGAAAGAAACTATAATATGGAATACATTATACAGAAGAGCCAAAAATAACATCTGTCTCTCAAATAAGGGAAACGATCTCATTTCATATCTCTTCTTACTTGACAGCATCTTTTTTTTCTTTACTAGAAAATTATAGTTTTGTATAGTTTACAGAAATAACATTTAAACATTGCATGTGATTTTAGACTCAAATGGGATCTACTTAATAAAACACACAAGCAATTAGAGAACTTGGTTGTAATCACTTTTGAACCTCAGAAGGTTCACATTGGCTGAGCTGAGTTGCTGTCTTCCCAGCTTTTCTTGTTTCAGAAGCTTAGTAGAGGAAATCACCGCTGCCCACATCATGTATACAGATCATCTTTACCTAGCAGTACAGATGGTTTTGAACTTCATACTGCTACTGCTTGGGCAGATTTCTCATTTCTAGAATGAAAATTATATTCGCCAGGGATTAGAGTTTGGTGGACACAGACGTTAAGCGCACTTGGCAGCTCATCCTAGAGAACTTCTTAGGGAAGAAAGAATGATTAGGATAGAGACCCCAGTTTTCTGTTTTTAATTTTATGTAACAGAGGAGTTAGCTATTTCAGCTGTAAGCTAAGTCTACCTACTTACATTTTTTGCCCTTCCAAATATACAGACTCTTCTGCAAGTCCAAAATGTGCTACGTGAAGGTGGCTATTTTGGTAAATGTGTCATGACAACCGTGTTATTTTCATTAGGATTTGTCTTGCTTTTGGATCTGCTGTGCTTGAGCTGTTTTGACCAGATGGACCTCCATATTCCAGAAGGAGCTGGCATTTCCTGCTGTTAGGACTGTGTTTGATGAACTACCAATCTTCAGTTCTTACCATTGTTATTGTTTGGTTGGAGGTTACGGTCTTTGATTTCAGTGGCCTTATTTATTGGTTAAATCATCTCTTGGATGCCCAGGAAGAATCTATTTGGCTAACTAAATGATCTGTTATTTGAGTAATTCTGATGGTCTATAATGGGCAGTATTGAGGTGGAAGAGATGGTAGTGGTGTTAGCGATATTGGTGATGGAGATTGTGGTGGTAGCAGAGGTGATGGATGTGGTGGTATTATCGGAAGCGGTGGTTTTGGTGGTGGTGGTGATGAAGGAGATGGTAGTGGTTGTAGAGGTGATGGTGGTGGCCATGGAAATGGTGGTGATGGAGAAGGTGGTGGTGGGGTGGTGACACTATTTTGCCAGGCTCAGGTTTTGGAGGGGGTTACACATAAGAGGCACTGAAGGCTTACTATTAATGATGGTGGTCAAATTTTTACTATATAAGGTGTGGTCTAGAATAGCAGCATTGACCACCAACCAGGATTTTGTTACAAATATAAAAGCTTAGGCTCCATCTCAGACCAACTGAATCACAGTCTACATTTTAACAATATTCTCAGGTGATTTGTATGTACATTAAAGTTCTAGAATCAATGGTCTAAAGGAGAAATAGCTACAAATATCATTGCTTTAAAGGAGAAATAGCTACAAATATCTAAAGGAGAAATAGCTACAAATATCTGTACAAGATTTGTATGTACATTAAAGTTCCAGAATCGTTGGTCTAAAGGAGAAATAGCTACAAAAAAAATAGCCCTCGTTGTCCCGTCCTCTTGCCCTGTCTCCTTACCATAAGGGAATCTCAGCCTTCCCTGCATATAGGGCAAGGGAGGTCAATGTTTAGCTGCAGAATAGGTTATCTGGCTTATAATCTAGGATCTAGAGTCAGCTGTAAGTATGGATCCAAAAGAAAACTGTTCGTGCCTTGAAATTTGAAATTTCCAAACTAAATATATCTTCTCTAAAGATTGCTACTGTGCCTGACATTCTCATTAGCTTGACTTTTTAAGAAGCCTAGCCTTTTAACAGGAATGAGACATTTAGGTACCACATTGAGGCACTGATTACATCATCTGATTAATATATTAGCATGCACAGAACCTTGGGACCGAAACTCACTCCACATGGGTTCTTTAGGGCAATCTTCAGAAGGCATGCCTGTTGTACCTGATATGCAATGGGAACCCATGGCACAATGCTGATTCACACACACACACACACACACACACACACACACACACACCCAGATTAATTACATTAGCAGAAATTCCTTTGTAGTGTTAGTGGTATGTGTGTAAATTGTGTGAGGAGAGACAAGGCTGATTTCTACACATGTATCATGGTTATCTATTTGCTGTATAATAAGCTACCCCCAATTCCTAGTGGCTTAAAACGACAATCATTTATTTTTAATCACAAGTGAATTCGTTTGGGCTGGGCTCAGTGAGGGTAGCTTGTCTCTGACCTACATAGTGCCAGCTAGGTTGGCCTGATTGAGATCAGAGGGTATGCTTCCAAAGTGGCTCACTCCCATGAACAAGTTGGTGCTTAGCTGGGGCTGTCAACCAGGGTCTTGGTTCTTCTCCATAGGACTCTTGCTGGGGCTTCTTCACAGCAGGATGGTTGGGTTCCAAGAGGAAATGTTCCCAAAGACTTGGGCAGAAGCTGTAAAACAACTTCTAGCTTCTGAAGTCCCAGATGTCATTTCTTTGCGATTGCGTTCCTTTCATGTGGGTGCCCTTTTCCTATGTGGATTCCTATATCCCAGTGGCTCACCCCTTCTTCTTAGTACTGCTTTCCTCTGTGTCTTCTCATTATCAGTCCCAGTCCAAACACTGAAATGAGAAGCACCATTCAAAGGCAGGTGTTTAATGATACAGTAGGCTTACAGTATTATCTTCCTCAGTATGTTTACCTTGGATGTAGTGATCACACCCTCGTTTGACCTAAATCAAATTGCTGTATATTTATTGAGAATCTATTATGTGGAAGGCTGTGTGTGGGGCTATGGAAGTGCCAAAGCAGCATGAGACATGACTTGCCCCAAGAAACTTAAAATTTGGCTGTAGAAAGGAACCTCACATGCATTAGGAATAATGAAAATAGAAGTTCAATGCTGAGTTGTTGGTTTTGAACTTAAGGTATCTTATGGAGGCAAACTCAGCACCAGGATGAAATGTAAGGGGCGGCTGGAAGAGCATTTTTCTCCACCATACAGGGCTCCTCAGAGTGCTTTATAAAGACCCGCTGTGATTCTGCTGTATAGTGGGAGTGGTTGCCAGGTCTCAGGGAAGCCGTGTGACCCAGAGAGATATTGAGGGTGGCAGCGGCGGTGGTGGATGGGTAGACCAGGGGAAATCCTCACTCATTATGCATGCAGATGCAATCAGGTGACTGGAGAAATTATAAAGGAGGTGTGAGGACATGGGAAATGTCATTGCACTCCATTTTAGTTCAACAGCCACGTTCTTCAGGTTGCTTTAGTCTGGTAACATCCCTCCTCCCCAAATAGTGCTGCTGGTGTTTGGGGAAACCCTTATCTTGATTTTCACAATGACAATCAGATTTGAGCCATGCTCAGAAACCTCCAGAAAGCTTACCTTTCCTTCAGCTCTTCAGAGGGAAACAGGGTATTTTGTGGTAGGTCGGGAGATGAAGCAAGAAAACTAGTAGGGTGGCGAATGCAAATAAGGAAAACCAGTTCTACAGAAAATGGCAGAGAGTTAACAAGCAGGGCAGGCATGTGGCATACATTTAAATGAGATGAGTTTCCTATCTTTTAAAACAAGTTTGCCAACTTTTCATGTATGCAGGGAGACCACACAGCCTTTGTCATAAAATTCAACCAGGATGGATTTCTGGACTTACCCCCTAGACCCGCCTGTTCCTACCCACCCCACGCTCTCAAAGAAACAAAAAGGGAAGCGAATTTGGGGGGCAGTAGGCTAAATGCCTACAGAAGAATACCACCAGCTAAACGCCAAACTGTCACATTTAATTCTAGACCAGGCTTGCTGCCAAGTCCCACAGAAAGCAAATGCGCACCCAGTATTTTAGCCACAAGTTAACACTGAAACAGGGCCCATGAGTGATTTGTAAATCATTATTCCCATCGGTACAGTCACTACCTCATCTGGAACTAGGCAGGGGCAATTTTAAGGGAGCCTCTTTACATCATTAGCTAACTGCTGGCTCATTCATTCATTCGTGTCTCCCATCACAGCCTTTTCTTCGTGCTTCGCCAGCGCTCTGTACATGTTTTTCTTACAGCATTTGTCACACTGCATCGGTATCATCACCAGATTTGGTTTCATTTCTTCTTGAGGACACGTGGCTTAGACTAAAGTTCCCCACCTCTTTTGCCTTTAGGTATAGCCACATTACGGAGTCCTATCAAAGGAATGTGAGCAGATGTAGTGAATTCCATATACAGGCCTGGCCTGTAAGACAGCCTTTAACACAAAATCACCTGTACTGCTTTTGCTTCCAGCTGGCTAGAATGGAAATGATACCCAGGGAAGTTTTTATCATTTTGTTTTGTTATAATGTCTTTATTTGGTTTTAGTATTAGGGTTATGCTGGCCTCATAAAAGGAGTTAGGGAGTATTCCCTCCTCTGTTTTCTGAAAGTTTGTGGAAGACTAGAATTATTTCTTCCATAAATATTTGGTAGAATTCACCAGCAGAACCATCAGGGCCTGGAGTTTTGTTTGTGGGAAGGTTTTAAGTCAGTTCAATTTATTTAACAGCTATAGGGCTATTCAGATATTTTACTTCATTTTGCCCCAGTATTGGTAAGGTACATTTTTCAAGAATTTGTTCATTTTGTCAAATTGTAGAATTCATCGGCATAAAGTTATTCATAATGTTCATTTATTATCTGTTTGACATTTGTAGGATCTGTGGTGATAATCCTTTTTTCATTCCTGATACTGGCAATTTGTGTTCTCAGTATAACTTTGGTAACCAAATGTTGAAGATGATGAAGCCATAAGATGGAGTGTATTTAGGTCTTTGAGTCACCCTTCGGCAGAGAGCTGCCAACTCATCCGAAATGCCTGTATCATATTGTTACACGAGCCAGAAATAAACAGCTGTTGCATTAAGAACAGATTTGGGGGCGTTTGGTTTGCTATGGCAACTAACATCACTTCACCTATTGAGAGTGTCATTATTGGTTTGTGTTTATATTTCCCACTATGTTGTGGCCCCCAGAGGGCAGGGGCGTTGAGAACACTGCTCTTGGTATTTGTTCTTGGGCTTAGCACAATACTTGGTGAATATTAGGTTTTCCACAAATGCTTCTTGAATGTAAATGAATGACTGAAATGGTTCCTATGTGTTTGGAACCTACAGGTTTTCTTTCCCTGAGATGGGTGACTCAACTCCAAGCTGGGGCCCCTAGGAACACTCAGCGTTGGTTGCGCTGTCTTTCTGTCCTCTGTGTTTCCCTACCTTTCATCTCACTACCTTCTGTTTCCTGCCTGTACTCAGAACCACACCTGTGTATGTCTGTCAGAGGCCTATTATGGCAGTAAAATCTCATCGATTCAGATACCCTGGAAGGGAATTCAGAATAAACCAGACGTGGGCTAAGCTTATGTTTGCTTTTGCTTTCTTACCAAAGCACACCAGCAAAGAATCAACCCATCAAACACCACCACCGCCCAGAACTCTATGCAAATGAGTATGTAAAAATAGATCCCAGAGAGGAACATTGAGATTACTTGAAAGAACAAACTTTTAAAGGATACTTCCAGTGACATCAGTTTAATGTCTTTGCATATTAACAATAGACTAATTACAAATTATACTTAATTTAAGTAGGTATCAGATCCACTGCTGGGAAAAGCACATTCTGCTATATCTTAGCATATGTTCCTATAAAATAATTCAATAAGTGTTTTGTATTTCAGACCGTCACCAAATTAGACTAGTCCCCCTAAAAACAAGAAGTATTGGTGAGGGGCTCCCTGTGCTAAGTAACCATTAGCTGAAGGCTGCGTGTCTTTTGCAGTCCTTTTAGGTGAGAATGGAAACACTCCAACACATACACTTTGCTGGGTTCTAGGTAACCTTGAGAGCATTTTTCAGGTAATAACAAATGCTTAGAGCCAAGCTTCATTTCATTAGTTCTTTTTCTTAATTGCTGACAAGTTTACTACTCTGTTTAAAGCAAATAGGTGCCATGCTAATTCTCAGAATATTTTTGTTCTTTGTTTTGTCTAGTCTATGCCGAAGAGATTCTACAGTACTCTTTCATGCTTCACACACATCTTTAGAAAAGTATGCAGGCCTCCTTCATTATACTCTGCAAATGCATTCTAGCAAAGTTTATTATAAAGCAAATATTTTCTTTTTCTTTTTAAAGATTTTACTTGTCAGAGAGTGAGAGAGAGAGAGAGTGAGCGCACAAGCAGGGAGAGTGGCAGGCAGAGGGAGAAGCAGGCTCCCCTCTGAGCAGGGAGCCAGATGTGGGGCTCCATCCCAGGATCCTGGGATCACAACCTGAGCTGAAGGCAGATGCTTGACCGACTGAGCCACCCAGGCGTCCTGTAAATATTATTTTCCTTAGGATCTGGAGATTGATTCATCTGGAGAAAATCCTCCAGTGGATTGGGTGGAAACGTTCTGACAGGAAGTATATTGAAAGGGTGCTTGACTGAATAGTACGGGGCGACACTGCGGGGATTGTGCGCTTCCTGGACTGTACCGTCTCCACTTAAACTGTGCTCTTGCTGATTACGTCGCCTTTCTCAGCTCTGTTCCCTTAACCCGTGTCCCTTCTTAGCCTATCGTACATAGCCCTAGGCATTTATGCAGTATCCCTAAATTCCCTCATTCCATACTCAGTTCTCTGAAACTCTCCTTCCTTTCTCCTTTCGTTTATTTAGTGTCGTTAAAGCTGGGCTGTGATGTTGTGCCTCCACAGAAGATGTCACTGTCTGTGAAATGAAAGACTCCCACCTGAACATTTCCTAAAGTGAAGACTTTAGAGTCTGCAAAATGTGAATACAGTTTGGTTAGTTTAAACTACATATAATTTACAGAATCAAAGGGAAATGTGTTAAGAGTCAGCAGAGTAAAACCTTGTCATAAACTATTTTGCTTTAGTAATGTTGATTGTAAAAACTCATAACTATTGAATGTTTACTATGTTCCAGATGCTATTGTAAGTACTTTACAATATACATTAAACCATTTGGTTCTCAGAGCAAGCACTATTATTATTCCCATTTTACAGATGAGAAAACTGAGGTACAGAGAGGATAAATAATTTATCCAAAGTTACACAGTTTGTAAGAGGTGTCTGTATCACATATTCAAATATTTCTTGTTGAAGAATCTTTCTCATGCTCAGAGTAATGCATATTATATCTTCTTTTGCTGTATTAGAGAAATACTATGAAAGTTATTCTTGTCTGCAAATGCCATCTATATAAAAATGTTCTACTCTATATTTTAGAGCTATACTTATGTTAACAACAAAATCATTTTACCTAGTACCCTAAAATAATCATATCTTGGTTTTTAATCCTGGAATATGAGATCTAAATTGTTAATTTCGATGGGATATTTTATAAATTGAATTGTAAGCCATCTCCACTATCATTATGTTTGGCAAGATTGATTCTCATTATAACTAGTTTGTTCTCAGTAAGGTATGGTATTACAAAATTTACCAGTTTCCACTAGTATAATCCATGTAAAAATAAGGGAAGTTCGCTCCTGAAACTCTTGCTGCCCTATCATCTCTGTGGTGTATTGTAAGGTTTAAATGTAAAAATATATATGGTATCACTTAGAAATGTTAGATCCCTGGCTAACTGAACATAATTAAAAAAAAATGTTAGATCCCTAATCAAACATTAATAATTTAACTTTATATCTTATTAAGCTTATCTTATTAAGCATTCACTTATAAAGTGATTTTAGGCATGTTAATTCCTCATGGGTTCATGTATTTTTCGATACATATTTGTTGAAAGATTTCATTTTTTCAGGTTTAATTATGCTGCTCCTATAATTCTGAGTATTTCTGCAGTAGATTTATTGCATTCATAGCCCCAAGTTTTCACTCCCCTTAGTGGAGGAGGGACATTTTGACCCGACTCTTGACTCTGTGGTCAGCCATATGACTTGCTTTGCCCTAATGGGATGTTAACAAATGTGGTGCAAAGTATGCAGTCTGGACTCAGTCTCTGGCTGCTATTGCATGTTTGCCATAACCATGAGAACATGAACAGGCTAGCCCACTAAAAGGCTGTAAAAGACACATATAAAAGATTCAGCTCATTTGAGACCTTCCAAGACCAGTCAGCCTCTAGCCAACCTTCCAGCTGTCCACAGACTCACAAGTGAGCCCAGCCAAGATTAGCCAAGTATGAGCCAGATCAATAGAACTAGCCAGCCGAGCTATAGACTGGTAAGAAATATTAGATTATTGTTTTAAGCCACTGCTCTTTGGGATGTTTTGTTATATAGCAATAGCTAACTGATACAACCTTAATTGCAGCAATAATCAGTTACTCTTCATGAATCCCCGAATTGAGTACACATTGAGGCTGGTCAGCATTGTGGTTTAGGCTCTTGGCTTTGGAACCAGACTACCTACAGTTCAAATACCAGTTTTTAAACTTATTTAACTTATAGTAGTGCCTGGCAACTAGGAAGCATTAAAAGCATGTTAAGTAAAATGCTCGGTGGCCAGATCTGTGGCAAGTGTATGCACAAATGGTCTCTATCCCCTTCACTCTTGTGAAGTAGATAATATTATATCTCTTTAGTAGCTGTGGATACCAAGGGCTGGAGACCTTAAGAAACTTGCACAGTATCATTAAGTGGCAGAGCTAGAATCTAGGTGTGGCCATGTTTATATTCCCTATAGTGCATCTTAGCCATTTAAGCCTTCTTTTGGGCCTTTTGTTCCCAAATTCAGTCTTGTGCCTCAAGTAGAATTTTTAAAAATAAATTCAGAAATCTAAATAATACAGGGCAGGAGAGGATGCAACAGAGAAAATGTAGAGTATGCCAAGTGATGGGTATCCCCTTTTACTTACCAAAATCCTGTTAATATACATCATATTTGGTCATGAGAAATGAAGATAAATGAAAACTACCAGGGCTAGATTTTATCAATTTAGGATGGTAAACACTTTATTAAACCAGACTTATTGCTGGATTTGAGGTTGGAGTTGGGGAATAAACCTAACTGAACTTACAGTATTTGAATTATAGATTTATTTTTCAAAGAAGTCCAGCTTTATTTAGGTAAATAATATTTCCATGGCAGATACTGTTGTTTATAGATCCCACTGAGCAGTCATATAATTATTGATATTTAGCTCTCACCTCTTCCCTGTCTCCTGCTGAACTATATGGAATTATTAAACATAGCTCCAGTCTTTTTTTGTTGTTGTTGTTACTACTTTCCTTGGAAAGATAGTAATGATCCCAAATTCTGGATTCCAGGAAGTATATAACTGAGATTTTGTAATCCCTCATTCCTCTGGATTATCCCATATAACTTTTGATCATTGTCACCAACAAGCAGCAAAATGCTAAACTTGTCCCTTTCTTGTGCACGTGTTAATAAGTTGTTAAAGAAAAACAACCCCATTGGAGTCAGTTCTTTGGAGCTGACTTTGGATAACCTGGCCTGCGTAATCCACAGCCTGGATAGTATGCTTCTGAACTCCAGAATCTTTGCTGGATGTATTTTTCCAAGTGTTCAGTTTCTGTTTTCCTTGATGCTTTCCTTTACTCTAGAGGAGATGCAGACTGTCGTAAACAGTTTCTGCCTGGAACCAGTCTCAAATGACTCAGGTTTTTCAGTCCTGTATCCTGTACATCAGAATCATAATGTGCCTCCAACCAAATGCTTAAGAGCTGCAGTTCACCCCAGGAGCTCAAGACCAGTCACTTCATGTGTATGGTGACAAGTGTTTCAGCTAAGATGAAGGCAGCCTTCTGTGTCAGGAGCTTCCTTGCTGAAGATGGACTGTTGTTGCCTGAATCCCCATCTCTAGGGAGCGGCCAGTGCCAAGTCCAGACTCATGAACTGATAATTATTATCATAGTAAAGTTACTTCAAAGAAAGAGTAGAATTCTGTGGCTCTGAGATCACGGTAGATCTGAATGCAACTTTTGCAGCATTTCATGAGTTTTTCCCTGAACAGTCCAGGAAGTGGCATGCATGAGGCTTTCTGGCTCACAGATTTGTTGTGCTTCTGGCTGAAAAAAAAAATATTGAAATCTTAAGAAATATGTTTATAGTGCCTGTATCTTAAGAAGCTTTTACTTGATCTTGGCAGGGCAAGCGGCTGTTTGAACAATTGAAAACATCTTTTTAAAACTGTTTCCAGAAAGCATTTGCAAACACCCCGAAGTAAGGTTACATACTTACAATTCAGCTCTAAGCCTCAATTAAGGCTGTTGTTGTACAGCATTTGCTGCCTCTTAATAGCCTGACACCGTAATAATATTATGCAGTATCCCGAGATAATGAGAAGAATGCCTAACATCTGCTTATACTCAGAGAACAAAGGAGAATGCAAGGATGGGTCCTGCAACTCTTGCAAAGCACTGCCTTTGCTTGCTGGAGATGCAGGGTGGCTTTTCCCATGGATTGCTTCTCTGCCATCCAGAGGCAATGGCAAGATTTTCTGGAAGAGGTTGGAGAAAGCTCACCATTGATAGGCTACTCAGGCTGGGGGCTCAGCAAAACTGACCTCATTATGGAAACCATTTTTAGGCTACTCTAGAATAAAGATAGTATTTTTAATTACCATTTCTTTTTTGTGGCAAGAACATTTAAGCTTTAGTGTTATTAGCTCTAATCACCATGCTGTACTTTAGATCCCCAGAACTTATTAATCTTATAACTGAAAGTTTGTACACTTTGACCAATATTTCCTCATCTCCCTCACCCCCCCCCCCCCCCCCCCCCCCCCCCCAGTCCCTAGTAATCATGGTTCTACTCTCTGTTTCTCTGAGTTTGGCTTTTTTAGATTCTACAGTTAATAACTGAGATCATATATTTATTTGTATGTGTATTTATTTTTCTCTGACTTCTCTCACTTAGCATAATGCCCTGAAGGTCCATCCATTTGTTGATGGACATTTAGGTTGTTTCCATATCTTGGCTATTGTGAATAATGCTTCAGTGAACATGGGAGTGTAGATATCTCTATGAGATCCATATTTCAGTTCCTTTGGATATATACCCAGAAGTTGGATTGCTGAGTCATATTGTAGTTCTATCTTTAATTTTTTTGAGGAACTTCCATACTGTGTTCCATAGTAGCTTTAGCAATTTGCATTTCCATTAACAATGCACAAGGGTTCCTTTTTCTCCATGTCCTTGCTGATATTAGTTACCTCTTGTCTTTTTAAAGATAGCCATTCTGCATCCAAATTGGCAAAGAAGTCAAACTCTCACTCTTCGCAGATGCCATGTTACTCTATGTGGAAAACCCAAAAGACTCCACCCCCAAAATTGCTAGATCTCATACAGGAATTCAGCAAAGTAGCAGGATATAAAAGCAATGCACAGAAATCAGTTGCATTTCTATACATGAACAGTGAGACAGAAGAAAGAGAAATTATTGATCCCATTTACAATTGCACCAAAAACCGTTAGATACATAGGAATACACCTAACCAAAGAGATAAAAGATCTGTACTCTGAAAACTGTAGAACACTTATGAAGGAAATTGAGGAAGACACAAAGAAATGGAAAAACATCCCATGCTCGTGGATTGGATGTTAAAATGTCTATGGTACCCAGAGCAATCTACACATTCAATGCAATCCCCATCAAAAGACCATCAACATTTTTCACAGAGCTGGAACAAATAATCTTAAAATTTGTATGGAACTGGAAAAGACCCCAAATAGCCAGAGGAAGGTTGAAAAAGAAAACCAAAGCTGGTGGCATCACAATTCCGGACTTCATGCTCTATTACAGAGCTGTAATCATCAAGACAGTATGGTACTGGCACAAAAACAGACACATAGATCAGTGGAACAGAATAGAGAACCCAGAAATGGACCCTCAGCTCTATGGTCAGCTAATCTTCGACAAAGCAGGTAGGAATATCCAATGGAAAAAAAGACAGTCTCTTCAGCAAATGATAATGGGAAAACTGGACAGCCACATGCAGAAGAATGAAACTGGACATTTCCTTATACCATACACAAAAATAGACTCAAAATGGATGAAAGACCTAAATGTGAGACAGGAATCCATCAAAATCCTTGAGGAGAACACTGACAGCAGCCTCTTCGACCTCGGCCACAGCAACTTCTTGCTAGAAACATCGCCAAAGGCAAGGGAAACAAAAGCAAAAATGAACTATTGGGACTTCATCAAGATAAAAAGCTTTTGCACAGCAAAGGAAACAGTCAACAAAACTAAAAGACAACTGACAGAATGGGAGAAGATATTTGCAAACATCTTGTCATGTAAAGGGCTAGTATCCAAGATCTATAAAGAACTTATCAAACTCAACACCCAAAAAACAACAGTCAAGAAATGGGCAGAAGACCTGAACAGACATTTCTCCAAAGAAGACATACAAATGTCCAACAGACACATGGAAAAATGTTCCACATCACTTGGCATCAGGGAAATACAGATCAAAACCACAGTGAAATACCACCTCACACCAGTCAGAATGGCTAAAATTAACAAGTCAGGAAACGACAGATGTTGGCGGGGATGTGGAGAAAGGGGAACCCTCCTACACTGTTGCTGGGAATGCAGGCTGGTGCAACCACTCTGGAAAACAGTATGGAGGTTCCTCAAAAAGTTGAAAATAGAGCTACCCTACGACCCAGCAATTGCACTACTGGGTATTTACCCAAAGGATACAAATGTAGTGATCTGAAGGGGCACCTGCACCCCAGTGTTTATAGCAGAAATGTCTGCAATAGCCAGCTTTGGAAAGAGCCCAGATTTCCATCAACAGATGAATGGATAAAGAAGACGTGGTATATATATACAAGGGAATAATACTCAGCCATCAAAAAAAAAATGAAATCTTACCATTTGCAACTATGTGGATGGAATTTATTATGCTAAGCAAAATAAGTCAATAAGAGAAAGACAATTATCATATGATTTCACTCATAAGTGGAATTTAAGAAACAAAACAGAGGAGCATAGGAAAAGGGAGGGGAAAATAAAATAAGACGAAATAAGAGGGGGAGACAAACCATAAGAGACTCTTTTAACTGTAGGAGACAGACTGAGAGTTGCTAGACGGGAGGTGGGTGGGGGGATGGGGGAACTGGGTGATGGGCATTAAGGAGGGCACATGATGTAGTGAGCATTGGGTGTTATATGCAACTGATGAATCCCTGAACTCTACCTCTGAAACTAATAATACACTATATGTTAATTAATTGAATTTAAAGAAAATAAAATAATGAAAAAATAAAGATAGGCATTCTGACAGCTATGAGGTGATACCTCATTGTGGTTTTAATTCACATTTCCCTGATGATCAGTGATGTGAAGGTGTTAGCTAATGTTAAGGTGGTAATCATTTTGTAATATATAAATGTTTCAAATCAACATTTTGTACACCTTAAACTTGCACAGTAGTATATATCAATTATATCTCAATAAAGCTGAAAAAAATGTAAATGATAAATAAGTTGTATTTTTAAATTAGCTTGTTAAAATAAGAGTAGCCAGTTTCCAGATGGCAGAGAATACTCCAGAGATAATGAGTCTTTCTGACTTGGATCTTTGCTGTAGTCTTCTCTAATCTCTAATATCGTTCTCTGGAACCAAGTGATAGGGAATGATGTTGAATATGCCCTTCTGACACTTGTAGCAATAGACCCACCTGGAAGGAGGTTTAAGATGGATTTCCCTTATGCCATGCTCTACTTTCCTGGGGTCATACTCTGTAGGGACAAGGATTGTCATGCCGAGTCCTCATTAAGTAGGAACTTGAGACATGATGAAAGGAAATAATTTGCAAATAGAAACACAGCAAGTAGGAGAAGGAATAGCAAAGATGGAATCCAGTGTGTATGCTTCCTGGTCTGTCAGGCAGTGCTGTGCTCTTATATGTTTAATAGAACTGTAGGGGAAAAAAAGACCATGATTAATTAATTGAACGAGAGGAAACTAATGACTAGTGGGCATTCAATGGTTGACTTTCTAGTACTTTCCAGTCTTTATCTCTTTTCTAAAAGAACTCTCAATTTCCTACCTTACAATTTATTGGGCCTTATACTGGTCTGGATACCCCTGGAAACAAACATGACACAAGGATTTAGGTAAAAGTAGTTTATTTAGAAGAAATACTGGTGGGAGAGGGAAAGTCAATAAAAGATGTGTTAACCAACCACCATGGACAATGGAACTCAATACCCCTGGGAAACTCTGGGCTCTTTAGAACACACCCGGGTTCTTCCATCTGAGATGTGGATCCTGGGATACTTATGTGCCAATTCCCTAAATCCATAGTTGAAGGCTGCTTCTTGGAGGCATTAACTCTGGAGCTTCTAGTTTGCTCTGTGCATGGGCCGGACATGTTCTTGTGGTCAAGGAAAAAAAAAAGGAAAAAAGCCAGCAAGCAGAAAGCTCCAGGTGCTTGTGGTGAGCAGTCTTGGCTGAGTAGATTGAGGGCTGAGGGGAGGTGTATGAGCACCAACAGTGACTACTGCAGGACTTTACTCCTCCTCCATCTCAAGGTGGGGTGGGGGGGCTGCTAATTGTCTTAAAGCAGTTAGCACAGTCCATCCCCTTGGACACTGTCATTAATTTGCTATTTGGGCACGTGAGTCAAACAGTCTATGTTAGGCACGTGACTCAAATCCCAGACTTTAACTGGCTTTTGCAAGGGCTGACTCTCTCCATTAAATATGAAGGAGCAAAAAGCCCCGGAAATTGCTGGCAGCCTTCTTAGGAGCAAGGAGAAGAACCATCTGAGCCTGAGGACTTGTAGCCAAGACTGGAGAGAGAAATATGGTCCCAATCAAAGAAAATGGGCCCTGCATTAAGGTTTATACAAAGCTGAATCAATTGCCTGGGACTGCTGTAACAAAGCACTGAAAACTAGGAGGCTTGAAACAACAGAAATTTGTTATCTGATGGTTCTGGAGGTCAGAAGTCTGAAACCACCAGTGTCAGCAGGACCAAGCTCTCTCTGACTGCTCTAGGGGAGACTCTTTCCTTGCTTCTTCTAGTTTCTGGTATGTGCTGACAGTCCTTGGTGTCCCTTGGCTTGTACATGCATCACTTCAGTCTTGTGACTGTCTTTCCCTACATTTGTTCACATCTTCTTCCTTCTGTCCATGTCCATATTCTCCCTCAGCCCCTTTGAAGGACGTCATTCATATTAGATTAGGACCCATCCTAATGACCTCATTTTAACTTGTTTACCTCTATAAAGATCCTATTTCCAAATAAGATCACATTCTGAGATGCTAGAGGTTAGGACTTCAACATACCTTTTTTGGGGGAGACACAATTCAACCCATAACAGAAGCCAAACCTTTTTAATTTGATTGGAAACAAGTCTGTTTTGGTTTGAGGGCATTTGGGTTGAAATTTTCTCTTTCCTCTTATGACATCTTAATAATTTTTTTTATCTGTGGCTATGGATAAAACAAAACCAGCAAGTGGGGGACTTATGTCCATGAGCTAATGTGGTTGGCCCAATCACAATGTGTGAGTAAGCACTAGGATTAGAATATGCCCTGCTGAGGTGCTCAATATAAATTTTTGGAAAGGGCCTCCATTCATTCATTGATTCAACATGTATTTCCTAAAAATCCCCTTCTCCTGTATGTGTCAGATACTGTTCTAGGCATTGGGAATATAGCGCTAAGTAAAAAAGACATGCTTCTCTGCCGTCATGGAGTTTATATTCTGATAGGGGAAACAGATTATAATAAGAGTAATCTGTAAAATGTAGGGCACATTAGATAATACTATAGGGACAGGGAATATCACGAGGCCTGAAATTTTAGGTAGAGTGGGCAGAGAAGACCTCACTAGTAAGATGACATTTGCATAAAAACCCAAAGGAAGTGATGTAGTTATTCACGTAGCCGGATCCTAATGAGAACATGGTATCCATTCTAAGTCTAACTGGAAGCATAAATGGGTTAAAAGCCAGAAAGACTTACCTATAGAGGAAGCTCTTTGTGAGGGGATTATAGCTAGAAGCTTTTGTGTTTAAAGGGAATTTGATTTGTTTCCACCTGGTCCATCTTCAACACCTGGAGAACCCTATAAAACTGTTGTGCCTGTTTGTAGGAAATTACTTGTGGCAAAAGTTGAGTCCAGCTCATAGCTCGTGACAAGCTGAATGTGTCTTTAAAAGCTGAGACGGTTCTTACCAGCCATTATGAGCATTCTGCCTGACTTCAGGGTTTAAGTACGAGAAAAAGAAAGAGAAGGACAAAGTCTGTTGTAATGTCTCTTGAGGTTTATTATTTTTAACAGCAAAATACTGATTTTCTAAAACATTCAAATATACAAGGTGTGGTTTGAAGGCCCAGGACTGATTCCACAAGCACCCTCTGAGAATCCATTGTATTTCTTCTAGTTGTAGTATTATAAGGTCTTATAGATGGGTAACAGGTACTGAAAAATGCTTTAGACCTGGTTAAATACACTATTTATACAAATAAATAGTGCTCCAAAATTACATTGAAAAGGACGATTTGTCGCTTTGCCAGTTGGTATCACTTAGCACAACATTTTTTTTTTTAAAGATTTTATTTATTTATTTTGACAGAAAGAGACAGTGAGAGAGGGAACACAAGCAGGGGGAGTGGGAGTGGGAGAAGCTGGCTTCTCGCGGAGCAGGGAGCCCAATGCGGGGCTCGATCCCAGGACCCTGGCATCATGACCTGAGCCGGAGGCAGACGCTTAACGACTGAGCCACCCAGGTGCCCCCACAACATTTTTTTACAACCCCAAATTAAGACAGCAGCCATCAGTTATATAGACAAAGCATTGACTCTAGGGCAGATGGTAAGTAGAATTATGCTCTATTGTTTATTGCTTTGGGATAGTAGCTTCATGAATAGTAGATGATTATAAGTTTCCTATATCCATGATGGTAGTGATATTCAGTGTTTGGATACTTGATTAGGAAACTTCAAAAATGTCCCTTTCTGTAGTCAAAATTAAGTTATAGGAATTTACAAACGATATGGATTATTAAAAGTTCAACTTACGATGCTAAAAGAGAGAGACCCCAAAATTCAGAGGCATAAAGAGACAAGTTGGCTTCTCTTTGATGTAAGTCTAGGGACAGGTGAGCAGTCCAGGGTAGACAGATGGGTCTACTATCTGAGGTCACCCAGGACTAAGTTTCGTCTGTCTTGTGATTCTGCCATTGTTAGGTTGTTGTCCTCATCTGCCTGGCTGCAGCTGTCTCAGCACCACTATGTTTGCTTTCCAGCCTTTAGGAATGGGAAGGAGCAAGTAGAGGAGAGGCAGCCTCTTTTTAATGACATGGCCTGGAAGTTGTACACATCTCTTCAGCTTACACCCAGAGCCTAGCTGCAAGGGAGGCTGGAAGCATCTCTAGCTATGTGGCCTTGTTCCTTGCCAGAACGCCTGGGGTTCAGTTACAAAGAACAAAGAACAGAGATTAGAATGGGTATCAGGAGACTGTTAGCTTAAGTAACAGTGCTATGGTTTCTCTCATGACAAAGAATGAAATTTGGCTTTTAAAGGCTGATAAAACTTTGGGAGGCATTCATTTACTTAACAACCACCAGGTACTGAGGATATGATGTCATGCAGTCTAGTTGGAAAGATAGGCAATTAAATAGATATTAGTAATATATGAAGATATGCCGTGGGGGAGATACAAATGCTGTACAGACACAGAGCAGAAGAACCCAACCTAGTCCACGAACAGAAGGACCATGATGGTTTCCAGGGATGATCGATGCTGGGCTGAGCACTTCTGTGCAAGGTCCTGTTTGGGTGGAAAGTGGAAATTGTTCCAAAGGTGGGAATCAGAGACATGGTGTAACTTTAATGACTCTTTCAAAGACAGGAGTCATTTACAAGGCTGCTGCAAGAAATCTTAACCCGAGGCAGGAGCTAAAGGGAAAGCTATATAGAATTTATCCAGAAAGGAAGAAGGATTCCTGAGCCTGGAGGAGATTTTCTTGGCACCAGTCTTGTAGCAAAGTATAGAATCATGATGAGCCCCAGATTCTGGGTCATCTGTAGTGATTTGAAACATGGACCTGGTTATTATTTGGCTGCAGGCACCAATAAATCAATCAAGCTTTTCATCAAGAATTAGAATATTCCTATAATTCCCCATTAATCACGTCTTTTGGAAAGGTAGGAAGTGGTAGGAATCACATCTGTTTGGTTATTTGGCACCAAAGTATTAGCTCTCCTAGTGTTTATCTGGTGTTTCTTTATTAAAAAATGTTGTAAGTTTGAACCATGATGAAATATATTTTATGTGGAGAGTTGTTTTTGGGAATGGATAGGAAATTGTCCTGAAGAAAAGAGGGTTGGGGGATATTGCAAGATAACGATTGGGTAGGAATGCGGGAACTTACTTCACAGTCTTTGCTAGTTTGGAAAAAATGTCTCATTTTGTCCTGCACTAGAACAGGATATCTCCTTTTCGATGTATATATATTTTATTAGGTTTTGCTTTCAGTGCAGGTTCTGAGCTGCTGCATGCTTTTAATTTTACCTTTCTTAAGATTATTGATTTATAAGCAGTTATTGAGTGCCTATTATGGTGAAGTGTTGCTAGGTATTGCCAGGAGTTGCAGGCTCCGGGCATTGCTAGGGGCTAAGCGTTAAGGCCATGGCAGTGAAAAAGGCAGACTTAGTTCCTGCCAAAATAGAGCACAGTGCTGGAAATCAAGGCACACCACTCATCAGCTTTACTTCTGAAATGCTGTGTGTCTTTGGCCCGTTTTTCAACTTCTCTCTTCCATAAAATTCCTTACCTATAATGAGAATAAGCATAGTGGTTTCCGCCCCCCCCCTTTCATCCTTCATTTGTACCCTGTGGCAAAATTCTCCCATATCCAGTTCTTTCAGTGTGGCTGAGACATGACTCATCTTTGACAAAACCAAGTATGGAATATACCTAAGACTGTTTTGAGAGGGATGACTCTGAAAGTATTTACTAGAAGGAGACCCTGCTTCCCCCACTATAGGGTCCCCACTATAGACCCTGCATGTTTTTTACTCACAAGGTAGAAACTTAGGTATCCCTTGGAATACCATGACCAGCTGAGGCCATTTCCACTGTCTGCTACTTTTTAGAGACGTGCTGAATGGAAGAATGGAATGTAGGAAAGTATCTTTGCCCAGCGTCTGATGGGAATAGTGGCATGGAATGGGTCTCAACATTAATTGAGGTATTTGCTAGGCACTGTTACCTGTATTACCTTGTTTAGTATAAAGAACAAATTAACAACGAAGAGTAATTATTCCTGTTATAAAGATGAGTAGGTTGAGGTTGAGAGATGCTAAGTAACAAGCTGATAGAATGTAGAAGTTGGATCCAAACCAACCTGTCTCAGACTCCCACAACTGTGTTGCCTTCCATTAAAATGTTTTTCCTTGAGCCAGTGAAATCCAGATACCTAGTGAGTCTGGTTGGGTTAGCCCTGCTCCTTTCAGGAATCTAGGTGAGTCTTAGCTGTTTTTGGAAGAGCAAACTCCTCCAGGGCTGGGGCAAAATGGGACAAATTTGAGCTGAGAAAGGAAGTTGGCTGGAATATCGTGGCTCAAGCTGCTGTCTTACTGGCAAGAGCAAACCATTTTTGTTTAGCAAAATGATTGAAGTTCATCTCTCATTTGGGCCTTAGAGATGCCAATAAAACATTATTATTTTTTTTTATTTCTGGGGTTTGGAAACTTGTTCCAAATTTATATCCAGTTCAGATCTGCAGAGAGTATGTGTGATCACCTTACATGCAGCAGAAGCTGTCCTCTCCCTGTGCATTGTGCTGTGATTATCTGACTGTGGGTCTCCAGAGGTGGGGGCTGTAGCTCAGTCATTGTGGAATCCCCAGCGCCCAGCACCCTGTGTCTGTCATACCGCACAGCAAATGTCCATTGAAATGAACCGGTATCCCCATGTTTCTTGTCCATAACTAAAGGAAGCAAATTTAATTCCAATAGACAAATGGCAGTCATTTCCAACTCTGTCTATTCCTGGGGGAAAGTGTGGGCTTGGTGACTTTTAGTTTTACCTGGTCTTACCTGTAAGGTTGGTATTGTCTTTGTGCCATTACCCACCTTCTTTAGGGGAAAGTCCTCTAACTGTGGCACACAGATTCTCTGTGCCACCCATGTTGTTCCATTGAAGAATTCGACAAATGGGTGGTAATACTTACAACATGACCATTTTATCTGTGACTATAACTGCCAATTTTCCCCAGCAAATAAGGAAATTTGGAGAGAAATTAGGGGAAGCCCATAGTAATTTGAAATATATTAAGTTTGGAGAGCTGCTTGGAAAATGGTTAACTTTTCCGTAGCACAGGAAGAACAGAAGCGCATGAGTGAGGACAGCTGCTCTGTGGTCTGAGCACGTCTATTTGCATTTTTCACTCTTAGGGTCACTATGGCCTTTTTTTTTTTTTAACTAATGTTGGTAATGCTCTGGTGGTTAATTTCAATGATTTTCTTTATTGTGACTTGCAGATCAATCTCCTACATGGTTGTTCCATTTAACCTGTATTCCCTAGGTTATTTCTTAAAGCAATTTATTGAACATTATCCTAAATTGAACTGCATTTACTATCCCTTGACCCAATTACTTAAGTGGTCCACATCCATTTGATTTTGATTGTCTGCCCTCTTGCTATTTGCTTTCCCTCTAATTTTACTATCAGTTGCAAAGGAGATTATTTAGTTTTGGTGTCCTTCCCTTCCCAAACGACTCTGTGTTTGAGCAGTACAACTCATAAAGGCAGCTGTTGTAATTTGAAAAATCCCAGTTCTTCTGAGTGTGGTTTATTTCAACAAATATTTATGGAGTGCCTCATTCATGATAGGACTCAGCAAAGAGCTATCTGCTTGCCCCCTTTCTCCTTTGGAGTGAATTTGCTAGGCAAGGGTCTCCGGTCTCTGAGCAGGGTGTCTTAGCTCTGGATCCTGTCAGATGGTTTTCCAACACCAGTTTCATCCTCTGGGTTCCTTTCAACACTCCTGTCCCAGTGCATAGCAAACGTCCAGCAGGTTAGGTGGCTGCAGTCATTTGTGTTTGTAATTTCTAATGCATAATCAAGCCCTGTTTCTTCAGGTATTCTTCTGTTATAGTCCTTAGAATAGTTTCTACTCTTTGTCTAATAACATTTATATAATATGCTTGGTCCTGGTTTATATCTTGGATTATATAGTAAAAAAAATTTAAAAAGTCAGTATCAATATGATTTGTCACTTTCCATCCTTAAGATTTTCTCTTTAAACGTCTGAACTCAAGGGAGATTCACCATCTTCCTTCATTTCTCCTAACCCTTGTAAACCAACACTGTGTTTTTATTGGCCTTAAACTTGTTTAAGTAGAGCTAGTGGTAGGAATGGAAGTGGTTTTCTTTGTGAAACCTCATTATTTATGCTGCATGAGTAAAGACAGCTTTAAAGAGGGCTCCCTTTTGGTCTTTTCTGATTTCTACCCTGGTGTGAAAGTGACATTTTGCTAAGCTTTTTCATTATTTGCTAATACCCACGTCCATCTTGTGAAGTCAACGCTGTTGTCGCCAATTTGCTGCTTAAATCCCGTGATGACCAATTCTCCACTAACCCACTGAGAGCATGCACAGGTGGAGTTCTCTTCGCCTGCAGTGCCCCACTCTGTGGAGTCCCAGTCAGTACAAACAGGATTTGACCTATTCTCTTGAGGAATAGAGAAGATCTTGTCTAAAGCCACTTAGTAGCTCAGTAGTTGAAAACCCAGAAATTCCAGATTTGGGGATATTTGCCCTGATCATTCAACCATGCCATAGTTCAAGCCACAGGTTGTATTTTGAGTGACAGCGATTTGATTCAACCATGACATTGAACAGGAGATTGAATTACCAGAGTGTCGAGTTTACTGAAGGGAAAGACAAAACAAAGTGGAAGAAATGGTGGCAATGGAGAGAGGCAGAATTTGGTAGCAGAATGTAAGGAAATGGAAATAGTTTGTTATTTGAAAGAGCTGGGACTGTGGGGATTATGTTAACGAGCTCATCAAGTGTTTTTTCTTTAAGTTATGTGCAATTCAGGTTTTTTGTGAAATGCTTTCTTGTGTTCAGCAAAAATAAGATCCCGCTTCTTAGCCAAAAAGAAAAAAAAAGGCATAGTTAAAAAGAAACCTTTATGTCTTAAAAATATGACCTTTAGTCTTAGAAAAGCTTCTTTTCTTTCTGTTTGGATTTATTCTATGGCAAATGAAAGAGAAGGGTTAGACTACCCTCATTTTATCCCTGCTCATTTTCCTGGTAGTGTCTGGATTCCACTAGACTCTCTTACTGGTATGAGGATGTGGCCATTGGCAAATAACTGGAGGAAATATGACTTTTTGTTTGTTTGTTTGCAGCTGTATTATATTCCAAAAGGAAATGTGGCTCTGTTACAAATTTGCTGTATAATCTTAAATATCTGGGCTCTAATACAACTGTGTTCATAAAAGGGGGGAGGGGAGGCAGGGTGTTTTGAACATTAGATGCTAAATGTTCTTTTTATGGAATATTCTGTTTCTCTCCATTTGAGATCCAAAACTTTGTGTAAAAATATACTTCACTAAAAGATGATTCCCCCCCTCAAGAATTAAAGAGGACTATCTAATGTAAACACTTAGTCTGGTGTGAATAATTCCATCCTTGGCTGTAAGAATCTCTTGAAAAACGTTCATTTGAAGGCTTTAAATTTATCTTGTGTGCAAAATACAATGTTTCAAAACTTCCCAACCCTCATGTCCGGTTACAGTATATTTGATGATCAGAGATTGATTTTCTCTATTCATTCTGTCAACTAAACACATTTCCCCTTCAATCTGTTTGTCTCAATAGAATGAGACTGGCTACTTTTGGCATTTGGCATTTGTTATGGTAGTTTGTATTTTTTCCAGATGACTTTAGTGTATATGTCAGCACTATGTACATAGAGCTCTATTTTTTTTTAAATACAGCAGAATTCAGTCTAGCCCTTTTATATAGAAGAAAATAAAGCCATATGGAAAGATTTCATTTTTCAAATGTACTTTTAGCAGACAGAAAATTTAAATTCAGCTTTTGTGAAAAGCAGGTTGAGTTTGTTTCATGTCATTCTCACTGTTAACTCTGAGTTTGAAGAGCATTGCACTGACTCTTGGCTTTGCATCATGCACAATATCTCTTGCCCTTGTGTTTAGACAGATGTGAAGAGAAAGGGGGACTTGGGCAGATATTTTGGACAGCCAAAGTCAGACATTCTTGGAAACTGATGCAATCTAGGTTTCAGAAGAGATTGTAAAGCCCCAAAGACCTTTACTTCACAGTGAGGCATTGCAGGGCGGGGGGGTGGGGGTGGGGTGGTGATGTGCGGTGGGGGGGGGTGGTTGGGGTTGGGGGGGAGCTCAAGCCAAGCAATGGCATCTGCAGCCCCTGATGGATTGACACTTACAGGCCAGCTAAAACGGAAACTACTTTCCCAAGATAGCTGGACTGCCTTCATTTGGAGATCTTACTACTTTGTAGAATTTGAAGAAAACTCATGGAATCACGGAATAAAGACGTCAGCCAAGAAATGTCCTGGAAGACATCTGCCCTATATATGTAATAATCTGCTGTTTGAAAAACAAAAGCATACGCAGTGTTAGCTTGTAATCTGCACTTTGCTTGAGAAAGATAATGATTGTGAAGGAAATACATCTGGGTCTCTTTAAGGTACCAAGCCCCATACTCATTTATGAATGTGTAATTGCTGATTGTAATCAGCCATGGTCGGGTAGCATCTCTTCTTACCTCAGGAATGGGATAGAGCAGGTTAGAGCTTCTGAGGACATGTTGTCATAGATGGATGCTCTATGGGGAAAAACAGATTCCAATGGGAAGGACCATAAAGGGGAGCATTAGGGGAGATTTTCCTTACCAGTGGGCTGTTCTGGCTATTTCAATAAGAAGGTGGCTTGGAAACTATGGAAAAACCTAGATAAGCATATTCAGAACTGTGTTTCTTAACAAAGTGATTGGCAGCAAGTATAGATTAAAATATGAAAGAGTCAGTAAAAATATGAATTGAAAGCAGCTGCAAAGTTATTAAAATCAAGTAAGTTGGGACAGTATATTCTTACTTTTAGCTGTTTCATTTTTTTCTGGATTCTTTTTATTTGGTGTCTAATGGCTCATAAATAAGGCTTTTGAGCTTTCTATTTTATTATTTGTAAATAAAATATAAATATTTTGGTATGTCATAGTATGGCTTCCATTGGTGTTCTTGGTATCTAATGTAGGAAATTTCAAATTTCAGGTTGCAAGTGATTTGTGAGTGGGAGAATATAATTCAGTGGTTTGTGACCAGTATTTTTTCTTAATGTTTTATTGAAATATGGTTTACATACAGAAAAGTGTACACATGGTTTGATACATTTTCACAAGTTGAACCCCCACCCCCATAGCCAGCATCTAGATCCCTAGATCAAGAAGCACCAGGTACCCAGAAGCTCCCCCAACCATGACTCCTTCAAATCACTACCCCTCCAAAGGTGTCCCACTGTCCTGACTTAAAATAGCATAGATTACTTTTGGCTGTTTTTGAACTTTATATAACTAGAATCATGCACTATCAACTCTTTTGTGTCTAATATTATGTGTGGGAAATTCATCTGTATTATTATAGACAATTGTAGTGCTCCATTGTGTGAACATACCAGCATTTATTTACCCATTCTACCGTTAATGAGCCTTTGGGTAGTTTCTGATATTTGGCCTTATGAACGTTTCTTTTGTTCATATTACTTCTGTGACTATTCTAAACAAGTCTAATAGTGGATACATGTACTCATTTATCCTGGGTATATACCTAAAAGTGAAATTGTTGGGTCATTTGATATGGTATATTGCACTTTAGGGGATCCTTACCAAAGAATTTGCCAAAGTCGTTGTACCAGTTTAGAGTTAAATAGAATAGAAGAGAAATAGGATTGAATTGAATGGAATGGAAAAGAAAATGGAAGCCTGCATCACATAATTAGTGGTAATTACTATTTTTCCAAACTTCTGTTTCAATTATTTTAGATATTTACATTTGTACTAAATCTCAGTATGAAATATACCCTTTTTTTCCCGAGTTTCTGTAAAAAAAGTTTAAGAAGCACTTGTCTGATCTTAAGGCTCAAGTCCAAACAATTATGTCGAGTGTATTAATTACTTTAATGAGCAACAGAAATTGCCCTGGTGTCAGTGAGTAATAGAAAAGGCATTGTAGAGAGTAGGGAAATCATAAGATCTTTTAGGATCATGACCAACTTTCAACAATAATAATATTTAGAAATATGCTGTGATAAGAGCTACCACAGGGAAATGAAAGCATAAGATTGAGTAATCATTTGTGATTTTGAGACATTCAGAACAGCAACTTGGATAATTTCACATTATCATTTCTGGCCTTGGTACTGAGAGTGCTTGTGGAGTGTGCCTTAAAAAGCCTTTCCTCACACACAGTTCCAGCTTACCCAGTTCCTCAACCAGGGGAATCAACCACTCCTTAAGTCCAAGGCAAAGCGCTAATTGCATTATAATATACAAAATGTATAGCTCATATACAAAACATATTTGCCTGAGTTTCCTGATTAATCTCCCAAAATGGTTAGGACACAATAAACAATGTAACAGGCATCATAAGAGAGTAGTATAGTTGACTGCCTGAGACTGTGTCCTGGCTCTACTATTTACTACCTGTCCTTCCTTCCTCCCTCCCTCCCTCCTTCCTTCCTTCCTTCCCTCCCTTCTAACTTCCTTCCTCACTCTCCTCTCCTCTCCCCTCCCCTCCCCCTCCCTCCTTCTTTCCTTCCTTCCCTTCTAACTTCCTTCCTACCTCTCCTTTCCTCTTCTCTCTTCTCTTCTCTTCTCTTCTCTTCTCTTCTCTTCTCTTCTCTTCTCTTCTCTTCTCTTCTC